>NC_143157.1:13097109-13232850 GCF_041381405.1 Jatropha curcas | reverse complement strand
AAAATATTAAACAAGGTGGCGACTCATAGATTCACGTGCATTTCTGCCCTTAGTCTCATGCATTCACATGCATTAATGATGTTTGGGGAGGGGTTCACACCCGGTAGCCTCCAAAATAGCCCGAGGAGCCCTGGAAGGACCTGCCAACCGGCTAGGCCCGGCCTGCGATGGCCTCTCAACCGGGGTGGAAGAAGTGGGATCTGTCATGGGCCTCCTCCTTGGAGTCCTAGTCGAGGGACCCGAAGCCCGAGAAGAACGGGTACCGAGCAGCGGGGACGGAGCCGACCTCTGGATACTATCAAGCCGAGACCCAATGGGCGGCATCAAAGAGATTACGCAGAACTCATCGTAATCTCCTTCCATGATGAACTCCAAATGAGGGATACCCTCAGTATGAGCAGCAGTGAGCTTCATTTGTTTACCCGCTCGCATATCCTCAAGGGGGAGATAAGGGACAGAGCGACAGCCTCTTATCTGAACGTCCACTCTCTCACCCAAATAATCGCCGTATGATGGGGTGTGACAGGACCACTCTCCGCTGAGACAAGGCATCTGACCGCTGGAAATTAGGATCAGCCTGAATCCAGCCCTATAAACAGGCAGGCATCAGCCCCACGTCGGCCTATAAAAGATGTAAATATGTTAATAACTCTTTTTTTTTAACATATCCTAAAATACTAAGCATATACCTGCTCCAGAGGACAAGTATCAAAAAAGGCTCTCAGCTCCTTCAACGACTTATTGTGCCGGACGGGATGAAGGTTTGACTTGTACCATCTCCAAGCCGAGGGCGCCAGCCCTGATCCGGGATCAGTCTAGAGTAACTCTGGGCGGTGTAAGGAAAGTACTCGAATGCCCAAGTCTACAGAACGGAAAAAAGAATCAGTGAGAAAGAAAAATCAAGATAAACTGAAAAACACAGAAAGGGAGAATGTTCTTTACATTACCTCCCAGAAGTAGAAGGTCCCGCTAAGCTTGCCATGGCCTCGACTCAGGTCACACATATCGTCATACATGCGGCTCAAGATAGCACCGGCCCAGTCATACTCCTCTAAAGGGCCAAATTCTCCAAACTCTTCAAGATAGAAGGGTTAAACTTCTCTTTCCGGTTGGGCCAAAAGGTCGAAGCAAACACAACAACAAAGTGAATCGGGCCAACTGAGTAGCCGTCAGCTCTCCCCGCCGTATCTAGCATAGATTGCTAGGGGCCGGTAGGATAACCAGCGTCTGGAAATGCTCAAAGCAGGGTAGCAGAACCTGGTTCGGCCAGCCGAGGCAGGTCTATCCCAATCAGCTCCACCATCCGGTTCGGAGGAGTATCACTTCCTCTAGTCATCATATAGCTCGATCGGCCAAATCCCGAAAGGGATCCCGGAGATCACAGAAAAGTCTGTAGGGTCATTGTCAACTCGCCCCAAGAGAAG
Source organism: Jatropha curcas (assembly GCF_041381405.1). NCBI lineage: Eukaryota > Viridiplantae > Streptophyta > Magnoliopsida > Malpighiales > Euphorbiaceae > Jatropha > Jatropha curcas. The sequence goes on along the minus strand of NC_143157.1, from coordinate 13,231,426 downwards.
TGCAAAGTATTGGTGTATCCCACCACCTTTCGGCCAAGGCACACAATAACTCCTTATAGTTACTCCGCCCATGTCAAAATGCCTCAGATAGCCCAGGTAAGATGGACGGATGATCGCGCCAACCGGGCTGTTTGGATCGAATAGGTCGAGTGGAATTCCAGCCACAGAACTCTCACCCACATCCAATTTAATACGGGAGTCCTAAAAGGTAAATCAACCTAAGAGTTACTCCTCAGTTCCTTACTAAGGGTAATATCTTAGTTCTACCCTAGCATGCATACTAATAAAACAGTAAGCACGGGAAATTTTTTAAAATTCACAATTTGGCCTAAGGCCCAAAATTCACAATTGGCCTAAGGCTCAAAATCACAATTTGGCCTAAGGCCCAAAAATCACAATTTGGCCTAAGGCCCAAAAATTCACAATTCGGCCTAAGGCCCAAATAATAAATAATATGCACACATAAAAGTGAAAGGGAACTCACCTGGGCGAAGATGCCGGTCATGGAGGCATGAGTATCTGCGTCTGCCATAAGATCGACCTCGTCAAGAGAAATCCCTAGAGACCCGAGGAAATCCTCGTCGCTACTGTAGCTTAGAAGAGCCATAGAAGAAGGTGGTCTTGTAGCTTGAAAGTTGAGAGAAATTTGAGAGAACTTTGGTATGTAGAAAGTTTAGAATGAGTAGAATGGGTGAATTTCAAGCTATTTATAAGCAAATAGCCAAAAGGGGGTCTTCTGGACGGTCAAATTTGGCCTCCAAAATTTGTGTTTCAGACAACCACCGACTCCCATAAATCATTTTTATGGTTGCCGGTGGGGGCAACTGTGAACACCCAAATTTTGAGGCTCAAAGAGCCAGTTTTCCTGGACTACAGGCAGTCCGGCCGGACCGAAGGCCATTTTGGAAAGTTTTATCAAAGTATGCCAATCTGGTACTTGAACGTCCGGAACGTCGCGAGGATCGCGAAACTGGTCTCGGAATTTTTTTCGGAAGTCCGGAGCTCCCGGAAAAGCCTCCGGAGTGAGAATTAGCAAAACCACCAGGCACGGCGGCCCAGCCGCTGGCTTCCAATGGCCCAACCGCCGGCCAGCCGAACCCAGCCGCCGAACCCTGGCGGCCCAGCCGTCGAGACAGGCGGCCCAGCCGTCGAAACAGTCTGATTTTCGCCTATAAATAGTGGCCCCGGGCCTTCTGTTTTTCTCAACATCAGTCTGTGTTGACGGACGCTCCTTCTCCCTTACGCTCCTTCGATTCTTTACTACTTTTCTGCATTTTTATTTAGCTTTATTTATTTTCTTGCTTTGTTATTTGGTCATTTAAAATTAAATTAATTAATATTCCCTTAACGAGGAGCTTAACTTGTAGTAAAAAGTGGCCGTCGATTAAATCAGGTACATGAACCAAACTCTGCCTATTTAATTTTAGCATTTCATACATTCTTCTCTTCTACTCCCAATAATTCTATAACTGCATAAATGCATTCATGACATCTTTAGGCAAATAAACTGCCTCAAATAAATAAGTTTAGGCTAAATGCCCGGTTAATAAATAATCGTGGTATTAAAGCCTAAACTCCTACAATATTTGGCTTAAATACCTAGGTTAATTAATAGCTATGGTAAATCGCCTTTATTTCGAACAAATCTGGCTTAAGTCCAATTAATCAATAATGTGGCTAAAAAGCTTTAATTCAAACACGTTTTTATTGGCAATAAAATTGCCTACATATACAATCCAGTTAATCATTTTGGCAAACACATTGCCTATAAAATAGATTAACTACTTCAGCGACAAATCGCTTGAATCAATTCTTTGGCAACAATTGCCTAAATCATTCTTTTTTGGGTAAAAGCCTTAAATCAATAATTTTGGCGACAATCGCCTAATAATCATCTTTTTGGCAAACAGATTGCCTAAATCAACCTTCTTTGGCTAAAGCCTTTAAATTCATCAAACTTTTGGCTAAAGCCTTAAAATCAAGCATTTTGGCGACAATCGCCTAAATCACATAAATCTTTTGGCAACAATTTGCCTAAATCATTCTTTTTTGGCTAAAGCCTAAATCAACAATTTTGGCATCAAATGCCTAAAAATCAAATTTTCAGGCAAAATGCCTAAACAAAATGCACAAAGCATACACCACTCATGCATAAAGCATCCCCATTCAAAGCCCTCTAGAAGAGGCCTATTGAACTACGTCGACTTTGATCTTCCATTCAAACGGAAGTACATAGGCACGTTTGAGATTTAACCCCGAGCGGCAAGTCAAAATCACATAAACATTTTCATTGGTCCAATTACCTGCAAATCATTCATTCATTGGTTAGTTTAGCGCATGACATAGTCTCGGGATCCACCTCGGGTTCGTAGACCATGCCATAAATATTGGGTTAATTAATCTAGTAATTAGGTTAATTAAATTGGAGTCACTTAGGGTTTTTCCTATTTTACCCTAAAATAATTAAACAAGGTGGCGACTCATACATTCACGTGCATTTCTTCCTTGGTCACATGCATTTGCATGCTTTGTATTTGGGGTAGGGGTTCACAGATGGACTATCATATTACTGGTACTTAGAACAGTCGCGTCACGCGAGTGTTCTATGGAGGACAGTCGCGTGACGGAACTCCTACCTACGTGACGGAAACTATTTTTGACTTATTCCAAATCCTCAACTTTATTGATTATTTATTCAAGATATCACATTAAATACAAATATGAGGATAAAGTATACTGGGTATACAAATAGCTGCGTCACGCAGGTGATCCGGTCCGAATTAAAGACTTTTGGACATGAACAGCCGCGTCACGCAGGTAGTAGCTGCGTGACGCGACTGCTCTGGTCCGCAACTACCTTTCAAACTACCTTTTTTACGTTTCTTTTTTGTTAACAGTGGTTTAACACAACTCAGAAATACTCAGAATGGGCAAAATGCGGTTTAACCAATTACCAAACTAACCAAACACTAGAAAATGAGATTTTTAAGAGATAGAATATTAGAAATGAAAAAGAGAAGTTAGAATCGTTACCTAGCCCTCAGATTTGAGGATTGCATGCACTGAAGTAAGTTAGAGATGTTGTATCCGATTCCAGAAGCGTTGTTATCAAGCAAACGTTTTTTTTTTTTTTCTTTTACCTTTTCTCTCTTTTGCTCTCTTTATCTTTTTTTTGTTTTTCTTTTGATTTCCAAAACCAAAAATGTCTGAGGGCGCGATCTTCCTCAAGATTACTCACTTGAGTTCTTGGGGAAGAAAACCCTAGCCTGTTTTGTAAACTTAGTTTAAAGCTTTTCAATTTTTTAGAGCCATGAATCAAAGAAAATGTCCAAAAGTCCCGTTTTGCTGTGAAATATTGTATTTATATGGCTAGGGCAACAGGGCAGTCGCGTCAACGCGGGTATAATCTGCGTGACTGCACCCGTTAAACCTGTGTAACGCGACTTACTCTCATACAGTTGCCGGTATCCATACAAACAGTGTAGGCCGTTGCACAGGCGCGCGCCAGAGGTGTCAGTCCCGTTAGAGCTGCGTGACGCATCTAAGAGTGCCGTCACCCAGGTACTAGCTGCATGACGCAGCCCTAACACGGGTCCAGCTCCTTTGGGCGGTTTGATTCAATTTTTGGTTTCAAACACTTCCGGTTTATCGTGATACCTTGTCCCTTGTCCTCATATCATCATTGGGTCAGGTGGAGGCATAAAATCACGCGTCAACACACCTTTACCGAGAAATTTTGATCATAGTTCATACTACCACTTCCACCAAAGCAAAGTTCACACCATTAACAATTGCCTACGTTGAGGCATGAGATCGAAAAATTTACCAATGATTATAAGGTAACTAACCCGGAAAAGTCAAGGCCCGAGCACGAGGACCTATTCCACTTCCTAACATCCATAATGTGCTGCCTCCTAAGAATTTGTATATGGTTGAGTCTAGAAAGACTCCCCGAGGAGGTGATGGCTGAATTTGAGGAGGAGAAGGAAAAAGAGAGGGAGATGCTGTTGGAGTAGATCTTGTAATGGTCTTAAATGTATGGGTATAGTGATGAAGAGTGATTGGACCAATGAGAGGCAGTTGGGTACGGATGTGAGATGAGATAAAGTGAATCCGTTACTCTGAACGTTTGAGTAGCTGAGGAAGAAGAGGAAGAAAGAGCTGTGAACCACATGACCTGTAGTGGTCAGAGATATCAACCAGATAGATCAAGCCTAGAGAGGAAAAAAGCGAAGGCAGCTCATCGGGTGTGATAAACACAAAAACTGAAGATGATGCTTTGATAAAACAGTTGAAAAGAACCCATACGAATGTAAGCATTGGGACCTACTCGTCTCTTTGAAAGAAACACCGAGAAGCTTTACTAAAAGTAATGGTTTAGATTCCAGTTTCATCACAAATATCAATAGCTGATTTTGTAGGGTTAGTCCAGCATAATCTCCTCATAATAACCTTTCTGATGATGAGCTTCCTCCGAAGGAAGGAATCACACCAAAGCTCTGTTTATAAAGGTTAAAGTTAAAGAAAGGATCACTGGTAATGTGATGATTGATGATGGGTCAACACTGGATGTGTGTCCATTGAAGCTTTTATCCAAGTTTAAGATAGCGTTGTTTGATATAGAACCTTATGATGTTGTAATTAGAGCTTATGAAGACTCAAGGGACAGGTGAGGGCATTTTTAAAATAGTGGTTACAATGAGGCCGATAAAAAGGAGACAGAGGTTTATGTCATTGACATTCCCTTTACATTTTCCTTGCTGCTAGGATGCCCATGGTACCATTCATTGGGAGGTGTACCATCAACGCTACACCAAAGGATAAAATTTCCTTTTAATGGTGAAGTCATAACCATTCCTACTGCTAATGAAAGGGGTGTAGCCACACTAAATGTTGACAAGCAGGTTATCCTCCTATGGACCGATTTCCAAATTGCTATACTTAGCACTGACATGGGGCCCACTATCTCCAACATGATAAAGAAGATGAATTATAAAGAAGGGAAAGGACTTGGAAAGAACCAACAAGGGATCACAGAGCTATGAGAAATTCATACACAAAGAAATTGCTTGGGTCTAGGGTATAAAATTGGAAGCAAACCACATAAGACATAGGGCTTGTTGGACATAGATGGACATTTTGTCCGTTCGAGTGAGCATTCCTCTTCGTGTCTGCCGATAGAGCCATTTGAGCACAAGGGGATAACATACCCAGGTTTGGAAATCTTTGAGGATATAATTGACATCTTGGTGGTTGAGCCCAAGGCACTAGAGTCTAAGTCTGAAGAAGAAAAGAAAGAAGAAAAAGAACCCGAGAAAGAGGGGGGTTGAGGGGCCACAAGGGCCGAGGAGGAAGACAAGAATGAAGAAAAGAAGGAGGAGGGACAAGCTGCCCAAGAAAGAGAAGAAAAGGGCAATAAAGAGAAGGCAAGCGCTGATAAGGAAGAAGAGGACCCTGCAAATCAAGTTCTTAAAGCGATCTAAGCCTATATAGAGAAGAGCTTTGAAGAAGATGAGACCCCTTCTGATGTTGTGATTTCTGTTAAAGATGAGTTTGATTGTAATGAACTATCCATTCTTTTCAATGAAATGAACTTTAATTTTGCTTGCTTGTTTGGTGTCTTTCCTGATGGTTCCATTCATTAAGTAGATAAGCACATGCGCATATTTAACATTAATTCATCATGCATGCTTGAATTTAATATTGGCACAAAAGATAATCCACGAATTTTATTAATTGGGCCAAACCTAACGCTAGAGTTGAAAACAAAATTTCAAAGTCTACTCATGGACAAAAAGGAAGTCTTCGCATGGAGTTATGAAGACATGATAGGGATAGACAGGTCTATAGCTGACACATATTTCCTCTGTATCCTAGAGCTAAACCAGTGAAATAGAATAGAAGAAGGTTAAGACCAAAATGGGCTGAGAAGATTAAAGAGGAAGTGACCAAGCAGATAGATGTCAGATTTCTAGAAGTAGTTCACTATCCAGAATGGTTAGCGAATATAGTCCTACTTCCCAAGAAGGACTGAAGGGTTATAATGTGTGTGGACTACAAGGATCTGAACAAAGCATCACTGAAGGATGATTTTCCTCTCCCTAATATTGATATCCTGATTGATAGTGTGACAATGATGGGATGCTATTCTATTATGGATCGATTTGTAGGGTATAATAAGATTCTCATGACACTACTGGATAAGGTCAAGGCAACATTTGTGAGACAGTTTTGAACTTTTTGCTACCGGGTGATGCTGTTTGGGCTTAAAGAACATTGGGGCTACCTACCAAAGGATGGCTACTACATTATTTCATGACATGATCCATAAGGCACTGGAAGTTTATATTGATGATATGATTCTCATGACTAAGACACCAAAAGAGCATCCATCAGCCCTGGAGCGGTTCTTAGATAGAGTGATTAAATACAAGCTACGGCTGAACCCGAGGAAGTGTGTGTTTAGGTTAACCTCTGAGAAAGTGTTAGGATTCATAGTAGGTCTGAAAGGAATAGAGATCGATCCAGACAAGATTAAAGCAATCCAAGAGATGGAGCCGCCTAAGACAGAAAAGCAAGTGAGAAGTTCTCTGGGAAAGATTCAGTATATCAACAGGTTCATATCGAAGTTGTCTATAATATGTGATCCAATCTTCAAGCTGTTAAGGAAAGATCAGCCAGTAAAGTGGAACAATCATTGCCAGATAGCTTTCGACAAAATTAGGGATTATTTGTTAAGTCCCCCAATTTTATGCCCACTAAGGCAAGGGAAACCTTTAATTTTGTACTTGACAGTGGAAGATGCTGGAATTGGAACCATGTTAGCACAAACTAATAAAGCAAGTGTTGAGAAGGAAGTGTACTACTTGAGCAAAAAGCTTCTTCCAAATGAATAGAAATATAACTTGATTAAAAGAACGTGCTTAGCAATGGTATGGGCAATTAGAAAGCTTTGACACTACTTTAAGTCTTATAAGGTAATATCGGTATCAAGGATGGATTCGGTCAGATATTTGTATGGAACACCAGCCTGAGTAGAGAAGCTAGCAAGATAGTTAATTCTGTTATCAGAATTTGATATTAAGTATCCTACAAAGAAAACCATCAAAGGACGAGTAGTTACAGACTTTTTAGTAGGACATCTAGTTGAAGACAATGAACAATGGGAGATTGACTTTCCCAATGAACATTTGACCTTAATAGAAAAGAAAGGATGTGTAGACGCTCAAATTTTGCCCCTAAAAGGTTCAGTGATGATACACCATTTTTTGTATAAAATTGGATCGGGACTCCTCGATTGCTCCAATTTTTAGACTAATCCATAGCTGAGATTATCTACGTGTTTAAGCAACCTTACTTTTTTAGGTTACTGGGCATTTTGTGACAAAACCTGGCCTAAGAAGCGCGTTGGGCTCGCTCGACATGCTTCCGGTGCACTGCATCGTTTTGCATGTCACCCGATTCGTTTTAGTAAAAATGGGCCAAGTCCTGTTGCGGGGCCAGACAGTGGCATTTTTGCCATGTCAGGACCTTTTCACGGTAGTGCTTGTCCCAAATTTTGATTGTAACTGAGGACAGAAGCAGAAGGATGAGAAGTCCAATCACCCAAGTGAACCAAGGCAGCCTTAAATGGGGCCACCCCAATCTCAAATGCCTATAGATAGGCATTGGGGGTGAGCCAAAGGAGGAATTTTTGGATTGCTTAACAAAACTCCTGCTGATTTTTCCCTCAAAACTCCCTTAATCTAAATCTTTAACTAATTTTATTGATTAAGGTTAAGAGAGAAGTTTTCTTAAAGAATCTTAGTGGGTTTGCAATTAATCTTTCTAAAACACACTTACTTTAATCTTGAATCTTCGACTATTGGATGAAGACCCTAATTTTTGGGTTTCTTCATCCACTTATGAACAAACCTTCAAAAAAATCTTCAAAAGTAGTTTCTGAGAACCTTAGTCTCATTCCTACACCTTTTTCTTTCCTTTTTTTCAATGCTTTAAACACTTCTTTCGGGTTTGGTTGCGAGGGAAATTGAGGATCAACCAAACAGGGGTATCTATGCCTTTGTGATGCACAGCCTGAGACAATGGCTTAAGCTACAGTGTGTGGTATGCACCACAAGCTTGTGGCTTGCACCATATGAGCCTAGATTTCCTCTATTTTGACTCAAAACACCTTTGAACTTTCTTGATCTGGGAAGGGCCTTATGCCACTACGTGGGTCACAAGTCACACTATGTGGCGCACGCCATAGCCCTTGTGGCATTAGGCCCTTCATTTCAGAGGTCCAAAATCATTAAAAATCAATAAACGCCCCTTTTTCGGAGATCTAGTAACCTAGCTCCAATCCTAAAAGGTTTGGATGCGTATTTGGTCACTGTAGACGCTCAAGTTTTGCCCCTAAAAGGTTCAATGATGATACACCATTTTCTCTATAAAATTAGATCAAGACTCCTGATTGCTTCGATTTTCGGACCAATGGTCCATGGCTGAGATTATCTACATGTTTAACCATTTTTACTTTTTCGGGTTATAGGGCGTTTCGCGACAAAACGGGGCCTGAGAAGTGCGTTGGGCCTGCCGACGCACTTCCCAGTGCATCGCCTCATTTTGCATGCCACTCTGTCTATTTTAGTTAAAGTGAACCCGATCCCGTCGTAGTGATAGACAGTGGCATTTTTACCACGTCAGCTCTAAATTTGGTCACCCCATCGTTAAAGGCCTATCAATAGGCATTGGGGGGTGAGCCAAATGTCTTGCAATGAATGACTAAAATGGTTTATCCAAATTTGGCTAATAGGGACAACAGAAGGGCTGTACAACATTTGGCATTACAATTTGCAGTCTCAAATGGTCAGTAGTACAAAAGAATGTCAGACGGAGTATTGTTAAGATGTGTATCGAGGAAGAAAGTTACAAAGATTATTGTAACACCCATCGCTCGGTCTCGAGAGACCAAATAATGATTACCACATTCGGTGCCAGAGGCACCTTCCTAACTAACATATAAATCATATTATCAGGTTATGAATTAGAAGTGATTTAATATTCACAAGTTTAGCAAGTAATAAATTTTTTTTTTTTTGAAAATGATTTGGGAGAATCCTACAGAAAAACTGTAAGAGTTTCCCCTAAAAATTGAAGTCGCCAAACATGTGAATACAAGACACTCCCAAATTCAAACTCCAAACCACCTTCAAACTCCAGTCACCAACACAACATGACAGCACTTCTATAACTTCATAACCATGTAATTCCTCATTAGCATTATACAAATCATCAAATCAAATGAATTTATTTATATATATTTCAAGTCCTAATAATCCAACCATGCCAACTAATTTAGAAAATAATTTATATCAAATCATTAAATAAGTCCCATGCTTAACTCCAAATGTATACTCCAAAATAATTTATAGCATTATACTTAAGTTATATAACTCGAATAACATAATCTCTAAATAGATAATATTATATATGCCATAATTCTTAATTGCATAAAACTAAATCTACTACTACCAAAATAGTCTCTTCTGCTCTGATGCTACTCTTTTAGTCTTTGAGCAGCAATCACGGTCTTCAACCTGCCCATAATAAAAATCAACGCGTTGAGTATAAAACTCAACAATGCTCATAAATCACATACTTACCAATGTTGCGACGGCAACATACTTAAAACATAAATTTTAAAAGAATTTCATTTTATATAAAATAAAACATTTGGATAACAAAGCATGAGTTCACATTGATAGCACATAATTTTGTATTTTACTTACAAATCATTAGCAACTATAGTCATCATCATATCACTTCATATCACATCATATATTCATTACCCTTGATGTTTATTTCACCCTTAAGCATGATTTTCATTTTAATTAATAACATAGTCAAACATATTCCAAAACAAAGATCAATTGTATATAACATAATCTTTTTAATTAATTTAAGTTTCTTGAAAATATTTTTTTTAAGAGGCTCTCATACACTTAGGAGAAGATGGAGTGGATAAGATTTCATAACTTATTGATAATGGCCTTATATGCCAACATAATCATAAGGGCTTTAAGGGCCTATCATAACATATGGAGTGCATCCGCTCTAACATAAGGTACCCACGTGCCTAGCATATGATCATAGCTTCATATCATAAGGGCATCAAATGCCGATCATGCTCATCTTATATAATAAATCAAATCACATATCAAATTCACACCAAGTATATTAGAGCCCAAAAACATATTCTTTTTAATTCATAACATTTCTCATAAAGTTCATTTTCTTTAGTCTTTTTAAAATCATATTATATGTTTAGTTTAGAACTCAAGTAATTCAGTAAAGTTTCATGCTTAAGCATAATATCTTATCATAATAAACACTTTGCAAACTTATGTCTTATATTCATCAAACAATCCTAAAACATACACATAATCAAGAGAACTTCATCATACATGATTCATACATACCTTTATCCAAATAAACCTCTGATTCAAGTCATAGGAAATTCCTCATTTCTCAAGGTATAGCATAGCATTTCATCCAAACTTTTCACACGTATATTATTTGCCATCAAACTGTTTTCCCCCCGGAGAAAATCAAAAGGTTTATTGTTTTGATATGTATGTTTATTTTGGAAAAGTGGTGATAAAAACCTCTTTTTGGATATGCGGTGCCGATAAATCGGTCTTTACAAAATTATTTGAGTCGCCACCCATTATTTCGGCAATGGGACCGTTTCCAATTTTATTTTTAAAAAAGTGACTTCATTTAACCCGATTTTATTCAAGGCCCTTTTATTTTAGAAAACTGGTCAGGCGTACCAAGTACGATTCTAGGTAAGGGAATTAGGTACGTCGGCCCGTTGGAAGCCGACGCCCGGAAAACCGGCCTCTTCTAACCTACGATTTCTAATTGATTTTATTTAAGAAAAGCCAATTATTTAAACCCAACCCGAACAAATCGAACCGAGTTCCTATATGGAAAATTATTTAATCGTCCCAAATAAGTTCATCTATTGCATCCATTCATAAATTAAGCATCACATCCATCATTCATCCACCATATACATCAAATAAAAATTAAAAGACCCACTCTTGCCTTATGGTTAAAGGCGGGCCACAAACCGAATTTAATAATATAATTAATGATAAACAATAAGAAATAAATCCTAAAAATCTCATACTCATCAATAATTAATTGATTTAGTTTGATTAAGACTCAGTTTGCCCATAATTGATCATTTTCTGGGTTAGGATTAAAATCTATTTAATGAAATGAAATTAAAATAAAATAACAAAAAATAAATTGAAACTAGGAAACAGTCGCGTCACGCGGGTGTTCTATGGAAGAACAGTCGCGTGGCGCAACTCTTGTCCTTTATTCTGGAACCTATAAAAGTTGCGTCACGCAGCTGTTCTATGAAGAACAGTCGCGTGACGGAACTCTATCATATTACTGGTACTTAGAACAGTCGCGTCACACGAGTGTTCTATGGAGGACAGTCGCGTGACCGAACTCCTACCTACGTGACGGAACTATTTGTGACTTATTCCAAATCCTCAACTTTATTGATTATTTATTCAAGATATCACATTAAATACAAATATGAGGATAAAAGTATACTAGGTATACAAATAGCTGCATCACGCAGGTGGTCCAGTCCAAATTAAAGACTTTTGGACATGAACAGCCGCATCACGCAGGTAGTAGCTGCGTGACGCGACTGCTCTGGTCCGCAACTACCTTTCAAACTACCTTTTTTACGTTTCTTTTTTGTTAACAGTGGTTTAACACAACTCAGAAATACTCAGAAATGGGCAAAATGGCATTTAACCAATACCAAACTAACCAAATACTAGAAAAATGAGATTTTTAAGAGATAGAATATTAGAAATGAAAAATAGAAGTTAGAATCGTTACCTAGCCCTCAGATTTGAGGATTGCATGCACTGAAGTTAGTTCAGAGATGTTGTATCACGATTCTAGAAGCGTGGTTATCAAGCAAACGTTTTTCTTTTATCTTTTCTCTCTTTTGCTCTCTTTATCCTTTTTTTGTTTTTCTTTTGATTTCCAAAACCAAAAATGTCTAATGGCTTGATCTTCCTCAAGTTTACTCACTTGAGTTCTTGGGGAAGAAAACCCTAGCCGTTTTTGTAAACTTAGGTTAAAGCTTTTCAATTTTTTTAGAGCCAAGAATCAGAGAAAATGTCAAAAAGTCCCGTTTTTTGCTGTGAAATGTTGTATTTATATGGCTAGGGCAACAGGGCAGTCGCGTCACGCGGGTAGAAGCTGCGTGATGCACCCGTAAACTTGTGTGACGTAACTTACTTTTCGTACAATTGCCGCGTATCCATACAAACGATGCAGGCCGTTGCACGGGTGCGCGCCAGAGGTGTCAGTCCTGTTAGAGCTGCGTGACGCATCTAAGAGTGTCGTCACGCAGGTACTAGCTGCATGACGCAGCCCTAACACGGGTCAGGCTCCTTTGGGCGGTTTGATTCAATTTTTTGGTTCAAACACTTCTGGTTTATCGTGATACCTAGTCCCTTGTCCTCATATCATCATTGGGTCAAGTGGAAGCATAAAATCACGCGTCAACAGTTTGCCCCCCCACTTTATCATTAATTGTATAAACGATTAATGTTAAAGTGGTCAATTGACGCGCCTTCTATCAGGCAATCCTCTCGAAGCTCGATTTGATCGGCTTGGAAAGATGCTGAATCAATCATCTGGTCACCTCCTAAGCTCGGTTTGATCGGCTTCGTCGATTTCCATCCAACATGTGAATGACTTCAAAGCTCGGTTTAATCGGCTTGGAAGACACCTTCGGGGCTCGGTTTGATCGGCCTGAAGGGTTTTGAAGATTTGGTCACCTTCTCAGCTCAGTTTGATCGGCTTCGTCGGTTTCCATCGAATCTGAAGAGACATCCTCGAAGCTCGGTTTGATCGGCTCAAAAAATGTTGATTTGGTAACAAAGTCTTCGAAGCTCGGTTTGATCGGCTTGAAGAGCTTTGATCTGGCCACCTACTCAGCTCGATTCGATCGGCTTTGTCGGCTCCAGTCGGTTTTGAAAGAGCATCTTCGAGACTCAGTTTGATCGGCTCAAGAGACGTTGATTTTACCCTGGTCAACTTCGCAACTCAACATCATTGATTGGGGAAGAAATCCCGAACAGCTTCGCAATACATCATCACTGATCGGAAGGACCTATTGTGAATACTCAAATTTTGAGGCTCGAAAAGCCTGTTTTTCTGGACTACGGACAGTCCGACCGGACCGAAGGCCATTTTGGAAGTTCACCGAAAGTATGCCAATATGGTACTTAAAACGTCCGAAATGTCGCGAGGATCGCGGAACAGATCCCGGAATATTTTTTGGAGATCCGAAACTCCTGAAAACTCCTCTGAAGTGAAAGGCCCAAGGGGCCGCCGCCGAGCACGGCGACACCTGCCGCCGGACATCGGCGGCAGTTGCCGCCCTAGGCCCGTTTTTGGCCTATAAATGGCCACTTACCTCTTCATTTTTGGCCACTCCTGTCTGTGTTGACGGACGATCTTTCTCTCTCACGCTTTTGCGATTCTTTTACCGCTTTGTGCATTTTTAATTTAGTCTTTATGTTTTTTATGTGTTGTGATACTTGGCCACTAAAATTAAACAAATTCTAATTAATTAATTAATATTCCCCAAACGAGGAGCTAAATCTGGAGCTAAGAAGCGGTCGCCAATTAAATCAGGTACTAACGAAACTCTGCCTATTTAATTTTAGCATTTCATGCATATTCTTCTTCTACTCCGATTCTGAATTAAAGTTGTTGCATAAATGCGTTCACGTCATCAATTCGACAAATAAACTGCCTCAATTAAAACATGATTAAGTTTAAACGCCCGATTAATTGATAATCGTGGTATTAAAGCCTAAATCAGACAATATTGGCTAAAGTGCCTAGTTAATTAATAATTATGGTATGATTGCCTTATTTTCGAACACTTCACCTAAAAGTCCAATTAATCAATAATTGTGACTAATGGTCTCGTTCAAATCACGTTTTTTTCTTGGCAATAAAATTGTCTACGTCTAATTAATTATTCTGGCGACAAATTGCCTACGGTCTAATCGATTTTTTTAGCAAACAAATTGCTTTTAAATGAGATTAACCATTTTTAGCGACAAATCACCTTAAAATCGAACAATAGCGACAAATCGCCTTAAAATCGAACAATTTTGGCAAAAAGCCTTAAAATCGAATAATTTCGGCAAAAATGTCTTAAAATCAACCATTTTCGGCTCAAAGCCTTAAAATCGATCAATTTCGGCAAAATGCCTTAAAATCAACCATTTTCGGCTCAAAGCCTTAAAATCAACTATTTTTGGCAAAATGCCTTAAAATGAACCATTTTTGGCTAAACGCCTTAAAATCAATCATTTTGACGATAAATCGCCAGACAAAATCAATTTCGGCAATAATAAGCCCGAACATCAATTTCAGCAATAATAAGCCCGAACATCAATTTTGGCAATAATAAGCCCAAATATCAAATTTGGCGACAAATTGCCCGACAACCATTTTTGGCACAAATGCCTTAAAACCAACATTTTTTGCGACGAACGCCTCAACAAATCAATCAACCTTTTTGGCAAAATGCCTAAACAAAATGCACGAAGCATACACACACTCATGCATAAAGCATACCCACTCAAAGCCCTCTAAAAGAGGCCTATCGAACTACGTTGACTTTGATCTTCCATTCAAACGGAAGTACGTAGGCACGTTTGGGATTTAACCCCGGGCAGCAAGTCGAAATCACATAAACATTTTCATTGGTCCAATTATTTCATCTTACACCCTGCAAAGCATTCATTCATGGTTAGTTCATCAGCATGACATAGTCTCGAGATCCACCTCGGGTTCGTAGACCATGCTTTAAAATTGGGTTAATTAATCTAATAATTAGGTTAATTAAAAATTGGAGTCACTTAGGGTTTTTTCCTAGTTTACCCTAAAACAATTAAACAAGGTGGCGACTCACACATCACGTGCATTTCTTCCTTAGTCACATGCATCCATATGCATTGATGTTTAGGGAGGGGTTCACAGTTTGGCGACTCTGCTAGGGAATATATTTATGTAATCATTTTTGCATAAAGTGGACTACAATTGTTGTGAAAAATTAACCTGCCCTTCTTTAGGGTATTGTTTTATTATGCTTTGTTTTGCAGGGTACCCTAATGCGAATCAAGTGTTCTTTCCTTAAGAATACTTAATATGAAAATTTGGACTTAAACGTAAAATATGATTAAGACATTAAAACTTGTTGATTTATTTGCACGATTGAGAATCTTTTTCTCCATTGCATAAAAAATGAACTTCAAATGAATTTCTTCTCTCTTTGTTCAAACTTCTGAGTCTGGATAGCACGTAGCGCTGATCGGCAGGTCTCTTTGATTATGTCGACGGACAGCCAAAGCGTCCTCCCTGTTACCGCAAACCATCCCTAATCCTTTTGGGGGTGGCCCATGAGTATGCGTACCGTTGGACCCACGCAAAACTCTTTGTTTCACATGTGGTTAGGTATATCCATGCTCAAGGTTCAAGGGTCCCTTAATAAACCGATTCTCTATTTGTGTCATAGCCTATAGAACCTATCCTTTAGGACTGTATGCACCAAATAATGCGAATCATCTCATTGAAACGGATTATGACATGTTGTTGTGCGCATTCACGACATATCATAAACACTAAATAAACACAAAAGGGACACAAAACATTCTTTTTAAGCATGCACAGTTGGACAAAGAGACGATCTACCTCATATCAGTTACCCTGATACACAATACCACCTACTGTACCCTAATACAACTACCCTCATACTTACAGGTACCCACTGTTCAAGTGCCGACGTTAGTGCCAGCCACACCTACAGTGCTATCACCAATCTCATCAACTTCAGCTAAACCAATGGCATCACTAGCTGACATCCAAACCCTTATGGAACAATTAGAAGTCAGAATGCAAGCTAGGATGAATGAGGCATTGGCTGCCCAAAGGACCGCCTTAATAGCTGAACTGGGTAATGGTAATGGAAATGGGGCCTCGGTTGGAGGAAAGGGTCCTGCTGCCTCTAGCCAAAGACCTAATGCTGCACAATCATCTTCAAACTATAACTTGGATGACATACCCGCCAAAACTGTATCTGAGCTCGAAGCCCAGAAAATGAGAGAAAAGCTAGAACTCTTAGAAAGATCTGTTACTGCCCTTAAAACACACAAAGAGGTGGTGGACATGGACTCTTTGTCCTTGTTCCCCGAAGCAAGATTACCTACAAAATTCAAGATGCCCAACATGGACAAATTTGATGGAACCACTTGTCCTAAAACGCATCTGAAAATGTATGTGGGTGCCCTGAACCCGTTTGGACTGAACAGCGAGCTCCTTGCTCAGTTGTTCCAACAATCACTCACGGGTGCTGCTTTGAGGTGGTTTGTTAGCCTAGATCGGTCGAAGATGAAGACCTGGGAAGACATCTGTAATGCATTTAATTCACAGTACCGCTATAATATGGAGGTGGATGTTACTCGAAGAGAGTTGGAAACCACCAAACAGAAAAACAATGAGCCCTTTTCCTCGTTCCTTACGAGGTGGAGGGCCAAGGCCGCTCAAATGATCAACCGACCCTCTGAATAGGAACAAGTTGACATAATAATCAAGAATTTACTGCCTATCTACCAGTCACAGCTTCAAACACAATACCTACCAACGTTTCAGTCGCTCATTGCCACTGCTACGAAGGTAGAGGATTTACTTCAAATGGGGCAACTGAAGGAAGACTCGGGAACCTCAAAATACAAAAAACCTAGCCAGCCCGAAAAAGTCCACGAAGTGGCAAGCATCACCCCCACGAATCCTTTACGTGTGGGAAACATAGGAAACATGAGAAATGGCGGCTAGTCAAGAAGAACATATACTGATCTCGGCCTGCCAATCCTTTTGGTATTCTGAGAGGCTGTCAAAGCAAACTACATCAAGCCTTTGGAAGCAAGGCCACCACCCAACCCCTTACCAAGGAACTACAGAGCCAATGAATACTATGAGTTCCATCAGGGTAATGGACACCAGACTGAAGCGTGTTGGACGCTTAAGAACCGCATCCAAGATCTAGTAGACAACGGTTCTATTATTCCAAGAAGGAACCCAAACATTAGCACTAATCCCTTACCAAATCACGGGGTAAATGCTATTGTTCCTGACCAGGAATTGATCGATCCTTTCGAGCTATTCCTAGAAAAGAACGAAATCTGTGTCCTAGATCTAAATGACCTGACTGAGGAGCTCGATGCCATAACCAGGAGCGGGAGACAATATGAACCATTGGTCTTGGACGAAATCCGAAATAAGCCTTACTAGAGGACAGACGAACCAAATGAAGACCCGATACTTTCGCAGTTAAATAAGACACAAGCTAGGGTATCAATTTGGGAACTTCTAGCATCATCCTTTCCTCATCGCCAAGCTCTTTGCAAGGCTTTGAGTCAACTTCAAACATCGGTGGAGGTTAGCCCCGAAGTGTTGGTATCCACCCTCACCCAATCATCAAAAACTCAAAACATCGGGTTTTTTGATGATGACTTACCCACGGAAGGAGGAAGTCACAATGATGCCCTTTACATTACTGTTCAGACCAGAGACAAAACTGTGCCCATGGTTCTCATTGATAATGGGTCAGCACTAAACGTCTGTCCATTGAGGGTAGCCAGTTGTCTGGGTTTGGAGGAAACAGATTTCATTCCATCTGACCAGATAGTGAAAGCATATGACAGCACCCGAAGGGAAGTATTGGGGGTTGCTACACTAAAATTAGCAATTGGGCCAGCCATAATGGAAGTACCATTCCAAGTAATTGACGTGCCCACCAGTTTCAACCTGCTTTTGGGACGCCCATGGATACACCATACCAAATCAGTACCTTCCTCTTTACACCAAAAGGTCAAATTCCCCTACGAGGGTAAAATCATAACAGTTCAAGGAGATGACTACAGCCAGCTCAAAAAGCCAAAGGGTCAGCCTCTCTTTGACGTCAACCCTGAAAATGCCAATTTTCCCCTCTCGGGATTTCAATATGACACTGTGCAGTTCATAGAAGGAAAGACTACAAACTCCCGAATTCTCTTTGATTTTGGGACGGTGCAAATAAACTGCATAGTTCCTTTGATGTTGAGGATGTCTTACCTGCCGGGAATGGCTATGACGAGGTCCGGAAAGACATACCCCGCACTGCAAGCCTGGGAATGTCCAGTAAATGAAGGGACTTTTGGGCTAGGATATCAGCCCACTGAGGAAGACCTGGCCGCGAGGACCAGGAACAAAGGTAGAAAGATGCAAATGCCATCACACCTTTTGACTTTGAATAGCCACTTCCGCAAATCGGGAGAGACGGTTCCTTATCACGGCTTCCAAGAGCCATTTTACTGCCCGAATGCTAAGAAGATGCTGCCGGGGTTAGAGATATTTTCTGATGTCTGGGGTAACAAGCCTGAAGCAATAGCTGAGCTGGAAGTGGAAGACTTCATGCTGCTGAGTCTCTTTGACGAGGTTGCGGTCATTACAGGAAATGAAGAAAATCAAGACCTGCTGAGCCTAATCAAACCGAATGAAGGGCCTCTCACCAACTGGACGCTGAGGAGGAGCGCGCTGCTGACAACCCCCCTCCCGAGTTGAACCTAGAGTCAGAATTTGTAATTAAGTCCTGTACTGAGTCTGAGTCTGACCCCGAGTCTGAAACCGAGTCAGAGTCCAATCCTAGTTCTGGGTCGTGTGTGTCGGATTTTGAAAATCCAGATTTCAAATTTGATGTAATCTTTAAAGACGATTTCGTCATGATCAATAAAGGCTTGCAAATTATTGACTACCCCGCGTGTCTATCTTTCCAAGCATTTCCAAGCAAAAATAATGAAAATCAAATAAATGAAATGAAAAATGAAAAAGAAAAAATAATAATTGGCAAAGAAGAAAACGAACATACATACATTGCATTTGACTGTGTGAACAGGGAGCAGATCAGTGAATGCTTAAAGAAGTTTGCCGATTGCTTCATGTGGAAGGCGAGTGACATCACGGGAATTGACCCGACAATAGTGGTACACAAGATTCCAGTATCTCCCGAGGCTAAGCCAGTGAAACAGAAGCTAAGAAGGCTGAAGACCGAATGGTCCTTGAAAATCAATGAGGAAGTGGCCAAGCAACTAGAAAATAAATTCATAGAACCCATTGCCTACCCGACGTGGTTAGCAAACATTGTGCCAGTGCCGAAAAAAGATGGCAAAGTCAGAATGTGTGTAAACTATCAGGACTTGAATAAAGCATGTCCGAAAGATGACTTCCCCCTGCCGCATATTGAGTTGTTGGTAGACCGAATGGCGGGACACGAGATGGTCTCCTTGACTGATCTTGCTGTCGGGTACAACAAGATAATGATGCATTTGCCAGACAAAGAAAAGACGGCATTCATCACAGAATGGGGAACCTACTGCTATAGGGTCATGCCTTTTGGGCTCAAAAATGCCGGGGCAACCTATCAAAGAATGGCAACGACCATCTTCCATGACATGATTCACAAGGAAGTAGAAGTGTATGTGGATGACATGGTTGTTAAATCAAAAACAGCTGGCGAACATACAACAGCACTTGAGAAGTTCTTCCTTAGACATCGAAAGTACAATTTAAAGCTCAACCCGGCAAAATGTCTGTTTGGAGCTACATCCGGAGTATTTCTGGGGCATATGGTCAGCCAGAAGGGCATAGAGATCGACCCTTCAAAAGCCAAAGCCATTCTGGGAATGCCAGCACCGAGGACGGAAAAAGAAGTTCGGGGTTTCCTGGGGACGCTACAGTACATCAGCCGATTCATCAATCAATTGGCCGATACTTGCGGCCCGATTTTCAAATTGCTCAGAAAAGGAGTGGCCGTCAAATGGAATGAGGATTATCAGAAAGCTTTCGACCAAGTCAAACAGTATCTGTTATCTCCGCCAGTTTTACAGCCACCAAGGCTAGGAAAGCCTTTGCGGCTGTACCTATCAGTGACAGAAGAAGCGATGGGTGCGATGCTAGCTCAACAAGCAGAAGATACAAGGGTAGAAAATGCCGTGTATTACCTCAACAAAAGGATGCTAGACTACGAGTTGAAATACAATAAGATAGAGAAGCTGTGTCTGGCTCTAGTATGGGCCTGTACAAAGCTACAGCACTACCTCTCATCTTACACCACAAGCGTTATTTCTGAATCGAACCCCTTGAAATTCCTTATGGAGAGGCCGGTTCTTGACTGTAAGATGGCAAAGTGGGTGTCAGTGCTCGCAGCTTATGATTTGAAATTTGTACAACGGAAGGCAGTGAAAGGCGGAGCCTTGGCTGATCAACTAGCAGAATTACCGGTCGAAGACCAAATGCCGGAGGTAGAATTTCCTGATGAAGACTTGGTGAACCTGGAAAGTGAAGTTTGGGAAACGTACTTCGATGGAGCTTCGAACTACCATGGAAATGGGGTTGGAGTCGTATTCAAAACTCCTTGTGGAGAATACGTCCCAATCGCAGTCAAATTAGATTTCGACTGCACCAACAATGAAGCCGAGTATGAAGCTTGCATAAAGGGGTTAGAAGCAGCCCTAGAAAAAGAGATAAAGGTCCTCAAGGTTTTCGGAGATTCCAACTTAATAGTCTCCCAAGCTTTAAGGAAATGGAAAATTAAAGAAGAGCGTTTGGTTCCTTACCTACAACGCTTGGACGAATTGGCTCAGCAATTTGAAGATCTATCCTTTCACTACTTACCGCGAGCCAAGAATAAGTTCGCTGATGCTCTAGCTACCTTGGCCTCTATGGTCAATGTGGGAGGAGACCAAGTCATTCGACCTCTCACAGTTCGGCTACAGAAGCAGCCAGCACATGTCATGAATTTGGTGGATGACAAGCCCTGGTATTGGGATATACAGAATTATCTTCAGAATGAAGCTTACCTGGAGGGATCTACCAAGACTGATCAACGAACATTGAGGCAGTTAGCATCTGGATATTTCCTTACTGGGGGAGTTCTGTATAAGAGAAGTTCGAATGCCCTGCACCTACGGTGCGTGGATGAGGGAGAAGCTCAAACCATCATAGATTCCTTACATAATGGGGAGTCTAGTCCACACATGCACGGGATAGCCTTGGCTCGGAAGATTGTGAACCTGGGTTATTACTGGTCAACCATGAATGCAAATTGCGTGAGGCACGCGCAGAAATGCCACGAATGTCAAATTTTTGCTAAACTGCAAAGACAGCCTCCGATCAATTTGAATCCCATTGCTTCACCATGGCCCTTCGCAACTTGGGGCATAGACGTGATCGGAAAAATTCACCCGAAAGCTTCTAACGGTCATCAGTTCATCCTGGTTGCCGTAGATTATTTCACTAAATGGATCGAGGCAGCCTCCTATTTAGTTTTAAATGCCAAGAAGGCAGCACAGTTCATTCGTACTAACATCCTTTGTCGGTACGGAACGCCATTTGAGATCATCACGGATAATGGGTCTCACTTTCAGAGTGAATTTTCTAATTTTTTGAAGGAAACAAGAATTCAACATCATAAGTCTTCGCCCTATCGTCCACAAACAAACGGGGCTGTAGAGGCCGCGAATAAGGCTATAAAAGTCATTCTGCAGAAGACGGCTAAAAAGCACAAAGCTTGGCACGAACAACTACCGAATGCCTTATGGGGATATAGGACTTCAATTAGGACGCCCACCGGAGCAACCCCGTATTCTTTGATATATGGTATGGAAGCAGTATTGCCTATCGAGCTGGAAGTTCAGTCGGCAAGGGTTATCCAAGAAAGCCAGATCAGTGAAGCAGACTGGATTAAGAATTATCATTTGCAACTCTTGGGTATGGATGAAAAGTGGTTACAAGCAATTCACCAAACTCAAGTCTACCAGAGAAGAATGGCACGACATTTTAATAAGAAGGTCAAAGACTGAAAATTGGAAGAAGGTTGTTTGGTCCTGAAGGAAATTAGACAGCCAATCCTAGATCCACGTGGAAAGTTTCGCCCTCATTGGGTTGGGCCCTATGTATTGAAGAAAATATTGTCCGGCAGAGCCGTCATCTTGACTGATTTGGATGGTTTGGAATTCACAAATCCATGTAATTTAGATCAGTTAAAAAGATATTTTGTGTAATAAGCATTGCATAATGTAAAATGAACTACATTAGACCTGATTCTCTTCGGAAAAAAGAAATTATGTATCGGGGATATGTAGGCAGCCCTCATTGGGTACGGTCTGAACATTAATAAAAAAAATCATTCCATAATTCTTTCTTCTTTGCCAACAATAATAATAAAAAAAAAGAGAGAAAAATCCGCTAAGTCGAAAACCCGAAAGGGCGGCTTAGGCAAAAGTCGGAGCCTGCTAAGTCGAAAACCCAAAGAAGGGGCGGCTTAGGCAAAAATGGGTAGCCCGCTAAGTCAAAAACCCAAAAATGCGGCTTAGGCAAAAATGGGTAGCTCGCTAAGTCGAAAACCCGAAAAGGGCGGCTTAGGCAAAAATTAGAGCTTGAATAAATAAAGTTGGAAAATGCTTGGAAAGCTTAAAAGCTAAATTACCTCCCCAATCAAAGTAATAAAGCCAAGCAAAAGTGTCCATAAAGTTCAAAACACAAAATAAAAGTCTAAGTCTAAAAAAAGAAAACATACATCCAAAGAAAAAAAAAATCCAAAATCCATAGTAAAAATCCAAAGCCAAAAATAAACAGTCAAAAACAACAAAAATCCAAAAGCTTATAGGAGTCTAGGCGTCCCGTCTCCTCCGTGGAGCAACATCCTCCGAGTCATCCCTAGCAGCTGAACTCTCTCCAACCTCGCCTGTCCGGGGAGCCAACACAAGCTCCTCCCCAGTCTCAACCTCGTTGTCAGCGTCAGCCTGAACCTAACCTTCAAGTGCACTCAGCAGTGCATTCCTCCTTGGCCTTTCAACCGGCCAGACAACGGTCATGAACCAGGCCTGATACTCAGGAGAAGTCTGAATACAACCAGGATTAGGTAAAGGCCTAACCATGTGATGGTCTCTAACCCAAGCTCTAAGGACGGCTCGGGTAACCCCCGGAGTGATGGCTGAATCAGATAAAGAGTCATCCACGATCGGTACAGTCTGATCTATCCCCATCTGCCTCATAACACGCGAAGCATAGTACCAAGTACAATGGGTAAGGCCTAAAAGGTAAACCCGAGTATGGCAAGAGCTAACCTGGATAAAGCGGGTAATGTCGTACCAGGGTACGAACCACAACACCTCATTTGGACCCAACTCAATCAGCCATGAGGTCCATGCATCAGCAGACGGGTGTGTGATCAAGATCCTCCGCATGCGGTACCGGACGGGGTTATAAGGCAGTAAAGTAGGAACAACAACCACTTGAAGGTGGTCCTTTAACCAAACCTGAGTAATGGATCCTTTCTATTACAAAGGGACAGGCCAAAAGAAGAAAAAAACAAAAAAAAATAAAGAAAAAGAAAAAAAGAGAAGTACCTGGAGAATAATAGGAGAAACCGTCCAATCCTCAAAGCCTAAAGCAGCTCTGTCAAGGCTCTTGATAGTTTCTGCCAGCACAATGCCACCTATGCAACCCATATCCTCCATCTGCCGAACCATGGGACAAAGTCGCAAATCCCCGAAGCCTGGATCCTTGTTGAACAAGAAACCAGCCAATAAGCAAAAAACCAAGGCCCGCATTCTCAGCCTCATCCGGTCCGCGTCGTCTGAACGGACCTCTGAAAACTCATCAATCAGGGGCAGTAGAATTGCTTTCTGATCACCAACAATCATAGCCCTAGCTTGAGGTCGGCTGAACTGAAACAGGCTTTCAAACGACCGAACATACCCAATCTTGACCTTATGCCTGACCAAAGGGGCATTGGGGTCGCACCCTATAATAGCACAGAATTCCTCAAAAAGAGGACACATCTCCTCCATCATGGCTCCGAACCGAAACACATGGGCCTCAGGATCCCAAAGTCTGATGCAGGCCCATAAAAAGTTCCAGTTGATTACTACCCCCCTGAGGGTAACGATAGGAGAGAGACCGTACCTCCCCAAGTTGATCTTTTCGACTTTGGAGAGACTCCTAATCCAGCTGTGCATGCTATGAGTAAAAAAGGGATTCATTCTTTGAAATTAAGAAGAAGAAAAGAGAAAAGAAAGGATGAGTGAAGAACCAAACAAAAAACTAGTTTTTATAGAAAAATGCGCCGAACGACGGCGGCAACAGCCGCCGAATTGCCGCCGAATGATGGCGGCAGCAGCCGCCAAACAACAGCGGCAGCGGCCGCCGACGGTGGGGGCCACCTAATAAAAAAAAAAGAAAGAGGGGGGGTAAATAAATAAACAAACAAAAAATAAAGTACGTCCGAAATGGTGAAACCCCATTTTCATTTCAAGCATGCATACATATTTTCAGTGCTAACTGATTGCAGGTACAAATGACATTCAGTACAGAAGTACAGTCAGAATTCGACACAACAAAAAAAAAAACACAAAAACTGGCAACCATGGCTTCAACGACGGGGCCTCCTCCCCCTCTGATCATCGAAGGCTATCTGAGTCCAGGCCGTAGTTAGTTCTTGCTGCATCCCGAGAACCAGCTCCATCATCTGATTGACCAGCCCGACAGGAACCTGGAAATCATACAAAGGAAAATACGAGGCAATATCAAATCTCTTATGAATCACTGTTGTGAGAGATGTGTCAGGTTTTACCTCAGAGATGTCCTCGGAAGGAAGAGCCGAGCGATCCACACTCTCCAGGGAGACCTCTTGAAAAGATGGAGGGCTGTCAGGAACATAGTAAGGAATACTGTATGGCAGACGTAGATTGGCCAGGTCTGGGTGAAGCGGCCCGGTAGCCTCCAAAATAGCCCGGGGAGCCCTAGAAGGACCGGTCGATCGGCCAGGACCAACCGATCGGCTAGGTCCGGCCTGCGATGGACCCTCAACCGGGGTAGAAAAAGTGGGATCGGTCATGGGCCTCCTCCTTGGAGTCCTAGTCGAGGGACCCGAAGCCCGAGAAGAACGGGTGCCAAGTGGCTGAGAAGGTGCCAATCTCTGAAAACTATCAAGCCGGGATCCGATGGGTTGCATTAGGAAAATTCTACAGAACTCGTCATAATCTCCCTCCAGGATGAACTCCACATGCGGAACACCCTCAGTATGAGCGTCGGTCAGCGTCATATGCTTGCCCGCTCGCATGTCTTCGGGAGGGGAATAAGGAATAGAGCGGCAGCCTCTTATTTGAATGTTTACTCTCTCACCTAAGTAATATCGTCTCAGGACGGGGTGCGACAAGACCACCCTCCGTCGAGACAAGGCATCCGACCGCTGGAATTGGGGGTTAACTTGAATCCAGCTCTGCAGGCGGGAAAGCATTGCCCCTATCTCCACCTATGAAAAATGCAAATATGTTAATAAATCCTTTTTATTCAACATATTCAAGAATTACTAAGCACATACCTGCTCCAGTCTACAAGTATCAAAAAAGGCTCTTAAATCCTTTAGCGATTTCTTGTGTTGAACAGTATGAAGGTTTGATCGGTACCATCTCCAAGCCAAAGGTACCAGCCCCAATCCAAGATCAGCATGAACCTGCTCTGGGCGAGTGAAAGGAAAGTACTCATATGCCCAAGTCTGTAAAAGGAAAAAAAACGAAAGTCAATGGAAAAAGGAATGAGAACCAAAAAAAAAAAAAAAAAAAAAAAAAAGAGAGAACGTCCTTTACATTACCTCCCAGAAGTAGTAAGTCCTGCTGAGTTTACAGTGGCCCCGACTCAGATCACACGTGTCATCATACATGCGGCTCAGAATAGCGCCGGCCCAGTCGTACTCCTTGAAATGGGCTAGATTTTCTAAACTCTTCAAGATAGAAGGGTTAAAACTCTCCTTCCTGTTGGACCAGAAGGTCGAAGCAAACAGCAGCAACAAAGTGAACCTAGCTGCCTGAGTAGCTGTCAGCTCTCCCCGCCTGTATTTAGCGTAAGTGTTGGGGGCCTAGAGGTATAGCCAGCGTCTGGAGACGCTCAAAGCCGGAGTAGTGGAGCCTGGCCCGACGATCCGAGGTAAGTCTACCCCGATCAGCTCCACCATCCTGTCAGGGGAAATCTCTGTCCTCCAGTCGTCATATAATTCGATCGGTCGAGTGCCAAATGGGATTCTAGAGATCACTGAAAAATCCACAGGGGTCATTGTCAACTCGCCCCAAGAAAAATGGAAAGTATTAGTAGTGTCCCACCATCTCTTGGCCAAAGCGCACAGTAACTCCTTATGACTGCTCCGGCCTATGTCATGGTGCCTCAGGTAACCTAAATGGGACGGACTGATAATCGCCCCAATCGGATGGTGAAGATCAAATATCTCAAGCGGGATTTCAGACATAGGGGTCTCACCCACATCCACTTTGACATAAGGGTCCTAAAAAGGTAAAGCAATCTAAGAGTTATTCCTCGGTTCCTTACTAAGGATAATATCTTAGTTTCACCCTAGCATGCATACTAATAAAAGCATATGCCCAAAAAAAAAAAAAAAAATTCAAATCATCACAGTCCGGCCACGGAGGCCTACAAAAATCACAAGTTGGCCACAAAGGCCCACAAAATCACAAGCCGGCCACGGAGGCCCAAAAATCACAATTCCGCCACAAAGGCCCACAAATTCGCAATCCGGCCACGGAGGCCCGAAAATTCACAATCAGGCCAAGGAGGCCCGAAAATTAATAATTCGGCCACGAAGGCCCAAAAATTCCTAGTGCGATCTAAAGCCAAAAATATATATATATATATATATATATAATAATAATAATAATAATAATAATAATAATAATAATAATAATCATAATAATAATACAATTGCAAACAAATAGGAGCGAAAAGGGGTTTACCTGGGCGAAGATGCCAGTTACGGAGGCGTGAGTATTAGCGTCCACTGTAAGATTGACTTCTTCAAGGGAAATTCCTAGAGAACCTAGAAAATCCTCACCGCTGAGATCTGAGGAAGCCATGGAGAGAGGAAGTTCGAAGCCTTGAAGATTGAGAGAATTTGAAGAGAGCTCTTTAATTTGAAAAGTTTAGAATGAATGAAAATAAAAATTTCAAGCTATTTATAAGCAAATGGCTAAAGCACGGGTCTTCTAGACGCGTCCGATTTTCGCCTTCAAAATTTGTGTTTCAGACAACCACCGACTCCCATAAATCATTTTTATGATCGCCGGTGGGGGGCAACTGTGAATACTCAAATTTTGAGGCTCGAAAAGCTTGTTTTTCTGGACTACGGATAGTCTGACTGGACCGAAGGCCATTTTGGAAGTTCACCGAAAGTATGCCAATATGGTACTTAAAACGTCCGGAATGTCGCGAGGATCACGGAACAGGTCCCGAAATATTTTTCGGAGATCCGAAACTCCTGAAAACTCCTCTGAAGTGAAAGGCCCAAGGGGCCGCCGCCGAGCACGGCGGCTCCGGCCGCCGGACATGGCGGCACCTGCCGCCGGCCACCGTCGGCACCTGCCGCCGGACGTTTTTGGCCTATAAATGGCCACTTACCTCTTCATTTTTGGCCACTCCTGTCTGTGTTGACGGACGATCTTTCTCTCTCACGCTTTTGCGATTCTTTTACCGCTTTGTGCATTTTTAATTTAGTCTTTATGTTTTTTATGTGTTGTGATACTTGGCCACTAAAATTAAACAAATTCTAATTAATTAATTAATATTCCCCGAACGAGGAGCTAAATCTGGAGCTAAGAAGCGGTCGCCAATTAAATCAGGTACTAACGAAACTCTGCCTATTTAATTTTAGCATTTCATGCATATTCTTCTTCTACTCCGATTCTGAATTAAAGTTGTTGCATAAATGCATTCACGTCATCAATTCGGCAAGTAAACTGCCTCAATTAAAACATGATTAAGTTTAAACGCCCGATTAATTGATAATCGTGGAATGAAAGCCTAAATCCGACAATATTGGCTAAAGTGCCTAGTTAATTAATAATTATGGTATGATTGCCTTATTTTCGAACACTTCACCTAAAAGTCCAATTAATCAATAATTGTAACTAATGGTCTCGTTCAAATCACGTTTTTTTTTTGGCAATAAAATTGTCTACGTCTAATTAATTATTCTGGCGACAAATTGCCTACGGTCTAATCGATTTTTTTAGCAAACAAATTGCTTTTAAATGAGATTAACCATTTTTAGCGACAAATCGCCTTAAAATCGAATAATAGCGACAAATCGCCTTAAAATCGAACAATTTCGGCAAAAAGCCTTAAAATCGAATAATTTCGGCAAAAATGTCTTAAAATCAACCATTTTCGGCTCAAAGCCTTAAAATCGATCAATTTCGGCAAAATGCCTTAAAATCAACCATTTTCGGCTCAAAGCCTTAAAATCGACCATTTTTGGCAAAATGCCTTAAAATGAACCATTTTTGGCTAAAAGCCTTAAAATCAATCATTTTGACGATAAATCGCCCGACAAAATCAATTTCGGCAATAATAAGCCCGAACATCAATTTCGGCAATAATAAGCCCGAACATCAATTTTGGCAATAATAAGCCCAAATATCAAATTTGGCGACAAATCGCCCGACAACCATTTTTGGCACAAATGCCTTAAAACCAACATTTTTGGCGACGAACGCCTCAACAAATCAATCAACCTTTTTGGCAAAATGCCTAAACAAAATGCACGAAGCATACACACACTCATGCATAAAGCATACCCACTCAAAGCCCTCTAAAAGAGGCCTATCGAACTACGTTGACTTTGATCTTCCATTCAAACGGAAGTACGTAGGCACGTTCGGGATTTAACCCCGGGCAGCAAGTCGAAATCACATAAACATTTTCATTGGTCCAATTATTTCATCTTACACCCTGCAAAGCATTCATTCATGGTTAGTTCATCAGCATGACATAGTCTTGGGATCCACCTCGGGTTCGTAGACCATGCTTTAACATTGGGTTAATTAATCTAATAATTAGGTTAATTAAAAATTGGAGTCACTTAGGGTTTTTTCCTAGTTTACCCTAAAACAATTAAACAAGGTGGCGACTCACACATCACGTGCATTTCTTCCTTAGTCACATGCATCCATATGCATTGATGTTTGGGGAGGGGTTCACACCTATCGGCTTAAAAAAACCATCACCGGTTGGCCTGAAAAATTATTCACCAGAAGAAAAAGAGCAGTGTCCGTGTACAAACAGACTTTGCCTTCTGTTAGAAAAATATTGGAACATCACATGTTCCCATGCATTACTTATGAAAAATTTTGCAAAAATTTTGGCGTAAACGATTTAACAGACAATTTGTTATCTGCATTTTCAGATATACCTTTTATGATATAGTAGTCGAAAGAAAACTCACCTGAGGGTAATCTGGGCCATTTGATGTCCTGCCCCCTGTGCGATGAGTAGACAAAAATTGCTGACGTGTACGAGGCGCACATCAACGTCAAGTTGCCGGAATGGGCCGTTGTGGGCTTTTGAAATAAACCGCACGGGCCTGTTGATCTCGGAAAGAGGTAACGGGCCCAAAGCTCTTCTTGGGCTTAGTCGAATGGGTTTTGGCCCAAATTGCTTACTATAAGTAACTTCCTTCTTAACCGATTCAATTTCACTTATCACAAACCCTAAGCAATTGAGAATTCTCTGAACTTTCAACTAAAAAGATGTCTCAACTCTCTGAAATTCCTGCCTCTGCCTACACTCAGGAGATGGAGACTCTCAGGGCCCTACCCGATATCCCGACATTCGATGGCGAGCCAGTGCCGGTGAGCCAGAATCCGCTGACCCCCGGGACACGACCGCTGCAGCTTCTGCCGGTGCCGGGTACGGAGTTCCCGATCAGATATGAGACGAGCCGGATGCGTGGCTTTCAATCCGAGGTAAGTAGAAAATTCCTTTCTCCTTTTTGTTTTTTTACTGCTTTTGATCCGTAGCTGTAGTAAAAATTTTCAATTTTTATGTTTAGGCCTGCATCAATAGTCGTGTCACGCAGGTAGGAGTTGCGTGGCGCGGCTATTCTTCCATGAACAGTTGCGTGACGCAACTGTTTGAGGCACCAGAAACCCTAGCTTGCCTTGAACCTTAGAATCGACCCCTTTGAACTGTGTTAGACCTTGTGTTTTCCCCCCAGAGAGAATCAAAAAGGGTTTTGAATGTTTTTGATATGTATGTTTATTTTGGAAAATGGTGATAAAAGCCTCTTTTTGGATAAGCGATGCCGATACATCGGTCTTATAAATTATTTTAAGTCGCCACCCATTTTTTTCAGCAATGGGACTGTTTTTATTTTAATTTTATAAAAGTGACTTCATTTAACCCAATTTTTATTCAAGGCCTATTATTTAGAAAAAACTGGTCAAGCGAACCAATGAGGTTCTGAGTAAGGGAATTGGGTACGCCGGCCCGTTGGAAGCCGACGCCCGGAAAACCGGCCTCTTTTAACCTACGATTTCTAATTGATTTTATTTTAGAAAAGCCAATTATTTAAACCCATCCCAAATAAATCGAACCGAATTCCTATGTGGAAAATTAATTAACCGTCCCAATTAGGTTCATTCATTACATTCATCACAAATAGATCATCATATCCATCATCCACCTATAATACATGTCAAACAAAGATAAAAAGACCAGCTCTTGCCTTATGGTTAAAGGCGGGCCACAAAACCGAGTTTAATAATATAATTAATGATAAACAATAAGAAATAAATTCTAAAAACCTCATAATCATCAATAATTAATTGACTTTATCTGATTAAGACTCAGTTTGCCCGTAATTGATCATTTTCGGATTAGGATTAGAATTTGTTTAACGACAATGAAATTAAAATGAAATAACAAAAATAAACTGGTAATGGGGGACAGTCGCATCACGCGGGTGTCCTACGAAGAACAGTTGCGTGACGCAACTCTTGTCTTTTATTCTGGAACTTGTAACAGTTGCGTCACGCAGCTATTCTATGAAGAACAGTCGCGTGACGGAACTTCTAGCTATGGTCCTGTAGACTAGAACAGTTGCGTCACGCAGCTGTTCTATGAAGAACAGTCGCGTGACGGAACTTCTAGCTACGTGACGGAGCTGTTCATAGCTTATTTAAGACACTCAGACATATTGATTATCTATTTACAGTGAATCATTAAATAAAGTATAAAAAAAATAAAACTGAGTATGCTAACAGCTGCGCCACGCAGGTGGTCTACCCCAAAATGAAGGCTTTTGGACGCGAACAGTCGCGTCACGCAGGTAGTAGCTGCGTGATGCGGCTGCTCTGGTCCGCAACTACCTTTCAAACTACTTTTTTCTACGTGTTCTTTTTATTAAAAACGGTTAAGACTAACCCAGGAATGTTCAACAACGGACAAACTTACGTTTTACCAATTACAGGTCAACTAAATATTGTGGAAAATGAGATTTAAGGAATAAAATGCTATAAATGAAAGATAATGTTTAGAATAGTTACCTAACCCTCAGATTCGAGGATTGCATACACTGAGATTAGCTTAAGGACGTTGTTTCACGATTCCAGGAATGTGATTACCAGATTTTCATAGAGCAAAACATTTTCTTCTTTCTTTCCTTTCTCTCTTTTTCTCTTATTATATTTTTTATGCTTTTTGATTTCAAAAAACTAACTGTTAAGGGCTTGATCTTCCTCAAGTTTACTCACTTGAGTTTTTGGGGAAGAAACCCTAGCCGTTTTTTTTTATCGAAAACTTAAAGTCTTAGAATTCTTAGAGAAAAATAAGAGAAAGTGTCAAAAAGGTCCCGTTTTTACTGTAAAATGTGGTATTTATATGGTAGGGCAACATGCCAGTCGCGTCACGCGGGTATAAGCTGCGTGACGCACCCGTAAACCTGCGTGACACGACTTACTTTTCGTACAGTTGCAGCGTATCCATACACACAGTGCAGCTCGTTGCACGGGTGCGTGCCAGAGGTGTCAGCCCTGTTAGAGCTGCGTGACGCAGCTAATAGTGCCGTCACGCAGGTAATAGCTGCGTGACGCAACCCTAACGCGGGTCAGGCTCCTTTGGGTGGTTTGATTCAATCTTTGATTCAAACATTTTTGGTTTATCGTGATACCTTGTCCCTTATCCTCATATCATCATTGGGTCAGGTGGAGGCATAAAATCACGCGTCAACAGTTTGCCCCCCCACTTTTTCATTAATTTGTACAAACAATTAATGTTAAAGTGGTCCATTGACGCACCTTCTATCAGGCAATCCTCTCGAAGCTCGGTTTGATCCGCTTGAAGAGCTTTGATCTGGCCACCTGCTCAGCTCGGTTTGATCGGCTTGGAATACACCTTTAGGGCTAGGTTTGATCGGCCTGAAGGGTTTTGAAGATTTGGTCACCTTCTCAGCTCGGTTTGGTCGGCTTTGTCGGTTTCCCTGAGATCTAAAGAAGCATCCTCGAAGCTCGGTTTGATCGGCTCGAAAGATGTTGATTTGATAACAAAGTCTTCGAAGCTCGGTTTGATCGGCTTGAAGAGCTTTGATCTGGCCACCTGCTCAGCTCAGTTTGATCGGCTTTGTCGGCTCCAGTCAGCTTTGAAAAGGTATCTTCGAAGCTCGGTTTGATCGGCTCGAAAGATGTTGATTTGATAACAAAGTCTTCGACGCTCGGTTTGATCGGCTTGAAGAGCTTTGATCTGGCCACCTGCTCAGCTCGGTTTGATCGGCTTTGTCGGCTCCAGTCAGCTTTGAAAAGGTATCTTCGAAGCTCGGTTTGATCGGCCCGAAAGATGTGGATTTTACCCTGGTCAACTTTGCAACTCAACATCATTGACTAGGAAAGAAATTCCAAATAGCTTCGCAATACATCATCACTATTTTGAAATTGTTCTGACTAGCTTCGCAATGCACCATCACTAATCAGTAAGACCTATCGGCTTCGAAAAACCATCACCGGTTGTCCTGAGAAATTGTTCACAAGAAAAAGGACAATATCCGTGCACAAACAGACTTTGCCTTTCGTTAGAAAAATATTGGAACATCACATGTTCCCATGCATTAATTATGAAAAATGATTCGTATTAAGGCAAAAGGTTATACTTTTGCCCCAAGTCCGGAATTCCGGCCTAGGACAAAAAATATCCATTTTTGTAGGCATATCTTAATTATTTTGCAAAAATTTTAGCGAAAATTTCGGAATAAAAATTTTAACAAAAATTTGTTATCTGCATTTTCAAGTATACCTTTTATGATACAGTGGTTGAAAGAAAGCTTGCCTGAGGGTAATCTGGGCAATTTGATGTTTCTGCCCCCTGTGCGGTGATTAGACAAAAATCGCTGAAGTGTACGGGCCGCACATCGACGTCAAATTGTCGAAGTGGACCGTTGTGGGCTTTGGAACGGGCCGCATGGGCTTTATTGGGCATTGAAAGAAGGTGATGGGCCCGTCACTCT
Organism: Jatropha curcas; assembly: GCF_041381405.1. Lineage (NCBI taxonomy): Eukaryota > Viridiplantae > Streptophyta > Magnoliopsida > Malpighiales > Euphorbiaceae > Jatropha > Jatropha curcas. The sequence continues at coordinate 13,197,939 of NC_143157.1, read as the reverse complement.
TTCTGGGCTTTTAAAAAGTGGGCTTGGGCCTGGATATTTACTATAAGTAACTCTTTTCTTAATCGATTCATTTTCACTTATTCACAAACCCTAAGCAATAGAAAATTCTCTGAACTTTCAACTGAAAAAGATGTCTCAGCTTCCTGAAATCCCTGCTTCCGCCTACACTCGAGAGATGGAGACTCTCGGGGCTCTACCCGATATCCCTACATTCGACGGTGAGCCGGTGCCGGTGAGCCGGAATCCGCTGACCCCCGGGACGCGGCCGTTGCAGTTTCTTTCATTGCCGGGTATGGAGTTTCCAGTCCGGTACGAGACGAGTCGGATGCGTGGCTTTCGATCCGAGGTAAGTGAAAGTTTCCTCAATTTGTTGTTTTTTACTGCTTTTGATCCGTAGCTGTAGTAAATAGAACTGTTTCTTTGTGTTTGCGCCTGCGTCAACAGTCGCGTCACGCAGGTAGGAGTTGCGTGGCGCGGCTGTTCTTCCATGAACAGTTGCGTGACGCAGCTATTCTTGTATGAATAGCTGCGTGACGCAACTGTTCGAGGCGCCAGAAACCCTAGCTTGCCTTGAACCTTAGAATTGACCCTTTTTAACTGTGTTAGGCCTTAATTTGATGATACTTTCTTGTTAGTACTCGTAGGCGACTTGATTTTGCCCTGAAAATTGCATGAAAATAACTCAAACGTAGTGAGATTAGATCGAAATTGAAACACTGCGTACCTTCGACAGTTGCGTCACGCAGCTGTTCTTTGGAAGAACAGTTGCGTGACTGTTGATGCGTGATTTTATGCCTCCACCTGACCCGATGATGATATGAGGACAAAGGATAAGGTTTCACAATAAACCGGAAGTGTTTTGTACCAAAAATTGAATCAAACCGCCCAAAGGAGCCTGACCCGTGTTAGTGCTGCGTCACGCAGCTAGTACCTGCGTGACGGCACTCTCAGCTGCGTCACGCAGCTCTAACAGGACTGACACCTCTGGCGCGCGCCCGTGCAATGGCCTGCACTGTTTGTATGGATACGCGACAACTGTACGAAAAGTAAGTCGCGTCACGCAAGTTTACGGGTGCGTCACGCAGCTTCTACCCGCGTGACGCGATTGCTCTATTGCCCTAGCCATATAAATACAACATTTTACAGCAAAAACGGGACTTTTGGCACTTTTGACATTTTGCTCTCATTTTCCTCTAAGAAATACAACTTTCTAAGTTTAGATATCTAAAAAATGACTAAAGCTCTTTCTCAAGAACTCCACTGAGTAAACTTGAGGTAGATCAAGTCATAGATATTTAGATTTAAGATCAAAGAAAGATAATACAAAAAAAAGATGAAAAAAGAGGAAAAGGGAGGAAAACAATTTTATTTTCGTGAAAGAACTTGACGATTGTGCTCCTGGGATTGTGAAACATTATCTCTAAAATCAATATCAGCGTATGCAATCCTCAAATCTGAGGGCTAGGTAACGATTCTAACTTTTCTTTTTCGTTTTTTTAGTATTCTATCTCTTAAAATCTCATTTTCACATTGTTTGGTTGAATTGTTATTGATAAAACGCAAGTTTGCCCATTGTTGAACACTTTTGGTTTGGTTTTAATCATTTTAAACAAAAAGAACACGTAAAAAGGGAAGGTTTGAAAGGTAGTTGCGGACCAGAGCAGCCGCGTCACGCAGCTACTACCTGCGTGACGCGACTGTTCGTGTCCAAAATCCTTTATTTTGGGTTAGACCACCTGCATGACGCAGCTGTTCGCGTATTCAGTTTTTATTTTGTTTTTATACTCTGTTTAGTATTTCATTGTAAATAAATAATCAATATGTCTGAGTGTTTTAAATAAACTATGAACAGCTCTGCCACGTAGCTAGGAGTTCCGTCACGCGACTGTTCTTCATAGAACAGCTGCGTGACGCAACTGTCTCCCAGTTTTAATTTACTTTTGTTATTTCATTTTAATCCTAATCCAGGATATGATCAATAATGGGCAAATTAAGTTTTAATCAAGCAAAGTCAATTAATTATTGATGATTATGAGATTTTCAAGATTTTATTTCTTATCGTTTATTATTAATTACATTACTAAACTCGGTTTGTGGCCCGCCTTTAACCATAAGGCAAGAGCGGGTCTTTTACTTTATTTGATATGTATTATGTATGGATGATGGATGATACGATTTATCTGTAATGAATGCAATGAATGAATCTAATTGGGACGGTTAATTAATTTTCCACATAGGAACTCGGTTCGATTTATTCGAGTTGGGTTTAATTAAATAATTTGGCTTTTCTAAAATAAAATCAAATTAGAAATCGTAGGTTAAAAGAGGCCGGTTTTCCAGGCGTCGGCTTTCAACGGGCCGACGTACCCAATTCCCTTACCTAGAACCTCATTGGTTCGTCTGACCAGTTTTTCTAAATAAAAGGCCTTGAATAAAATGGGTTAAAATGGAGTCATTTTCACAAAATAAAAAAAATGGAAACGGTCCCATTGTCGAAAAAAATGGGTGGCGACTAAAAATGATTTATAAGACCGATTTATCAGCATCGCATATCCAAAAAAGGTTTTTATCACCGCTTTTCCAAAATAAATACACATCAAAACAATAAACTCTTTATGATTTTTCTCCGGGGGGAAAACAGTTTGGCGACTTCACTGGGGATTTTGCACCCACTAATCCCCGGTTGTTTTTAATAAATAATCTAGTGGTTGTAATTAGGAATTGACTCTAAAGCCTACGATCTTCTGAATAAAATTGTATAGAAAGCCGATGGAAAATTATTAATCGTTCGTATGTGTTTAATTGCTTTCTTTTTCCTTCATAAGATTGTTGCATTCATTCGCATTTCTTTCTTCTCACCTCATTCTACCCGTATCACCCTTCGGTACTGGTGTTAAGTTTGACGGTGGATCTAGCCTAGACCATGCGATTTAGGTGCATCCATCCGAGAATTAACATTACTACCAACCTCAAGCCTAGTACTTTAAAGGTGCGTCAAAAGGAGTAGGCCCAACAAAGCCCGAATCCTGTTTGCGGAACCCAGACTTTGTTCAGCCCAATGAGACCGAAGCCCATGCACATAGTTTAAAGCCTTAGTTACTTCCCCTAAGGTGCACCCGATTCTGTTTGCTGTTGTAATGCTGCATTCATTTTTTTTTTTTTTTTTTTTGGAGAAAGTTATTTATATCGTATATATGGAGAGTCCAATATGTCTGAATTTACAATGCCTTTAAGTAAGTGAGGCAAAGAAGCAAAAGAGAAAAAATAACAATTAACTGAGTACAATCTGCTGTAACGAGCTAGGAAATTAGCTGCTTGATTTCCTTCTCGATAGACATGGCTGAAAGAGACATTGGTTCCCGAGACTAGATTCTTGATCTGTTTGGCCATGCGAGGCTTACCTGCTGAATTGGAGGAGGTGATGGAGTCAATTATAGATTTGGAGTCACTCTCGAGGTTGAGGGGAAAGGCGTTTAATTGTTGGCTCCAACGGAGACTGAAAAATAAGGATTGGAGTTCAGCATCTTCAGAGTCACTTGCATGAATTGGGAAGCAATATGCAGCAATGAGGCTACCCGAATGATCCCTGATTATGGCACCTCCCGCAGAAGAAGAAGGAGTGTAGGAAGCATCTACGTTGAGTTTATAATAGCCAAGTTGTGGCCTGACCCAAGATACCAACATAATTTTCAATTTTTTACCAAAGAATTCAGGCAGGTAGTCTTGAAATAAAGGGATGGATTTTGCAAAGTTTGATTCTGAGTGGGCAGCCCCCCATTTGTAGATCAGTGTACGAATCTGCTCCAGCAAGTTGGGAACATGAAAACCTCCTTCGCCCCAGGTGAGACAGCAATATGCTGACCAAATTGAGAAGAGAATTAGTTGGGAAATGTATCGCATGATTATACCTTTTGATGATTTGGGAGCATAGTGAAGCCACCATGAGATCAGTTCTTGTCGAAGGGAAGGAGCTATTAGTGCTTTAGAGAAGAAAGAGTCCTGAAAGAATTTCCAAACCAGCTGAATTTTCGAGCAGGTAAAGAAGACGTGGTTAGTTGATCCCTCAGCTGCACAGCAGAAGGGACAGAGTGAAGCAAGCTGAATTCCCATCCTTTGCAGACGAGATGGAAGAGGCACAGCTCCTTGTAAAATTTTCCATGTGAGGATTGAGATTTTGGCAGGGATGTTTGGATCCCAAATTGAGCGATAAGAGAGAGTGGCTGACTTTCTTGGTCTCACTAAATCATATGCTGATTTTAAACAGAAGTTCTCCCCGTTGTTGGCAAGCCAGCAAGGACTATCTCCTTCATTAGAAATTAACGTGCATGCTGTTAGATGAACCTGACAAATTCTCTTCCAGGTGCATGAGTCTGTAGTTATAAACTGCATAAGTCCTTTTCTGTGGTATTTCTTCCTTAGCAGCTTTGCCCAAGATGATGTGCCTTCACAATATCTCCACCACAGTTTAAGGGAATAAGCCGTTTGGAGAGAGGTCCGCGATCTTAGACCAAGACCGCCTTCTGCCACAGGGAAGCAAATTTTGTTATAGTTTAACCAATGATACCTGTGAGTAGCAGTGTTAGAAGACCAGAAGAAATCTGCAAATTTTTTTTCAAGGATAGCAATAATACTTTTCGGTAGAGACATGGCTCCTAGCGTATGTATCGGGATAGAACTTAGGACATGTTTAATAAGGAGCAGTCTACCCCCAATGGAAAGAAACTTTTTTGTCCATCCGTTCAGTTTAGCATCGATTTTCTGAAGTAGATATGTACAATATTGGGCCCTGTTGATGCCTTTATATATGGGAGCCCCCAAGTACATAAGTGGAAGATCTTTACTTGTGATGGAAAGAATGGAACGGATTTTGTCCCTGTAGGCCGAGGAAACTTTTGAAGAACAAAAGAAGGAGCTTTTGCTAAGGTTAACCAGTTGTCCAGAGGCTCTTTGATAAAGCTGCAGAAATTTGTTAAATTGCTTGGCACTTTTAACATCGCCGTTAATAAATATGAGGAGATCATCTGCGAATGCAAGATGAGAAATAATATCACATCCTCTAGCTGTCTTGTAAGGAGCTATTTTCCCTTGACTTACCAGCTGATTGAGTCCCCTTGAAAATCCTTCTGAAGCCAAGATAAACAAGAGTGGAGAAAGTGGATCCCCCTATTTAATTCCGCGAGTTGGGCGAAATGAGCCATAGTTTATGCCATTGATCAAGACTGAGAAGGTGGTAGATTTGAGATGAGACAGAATCAGGTTAACGAGCTTTTCAGAGAATCCAAATTTCAAGAGAACAGCCTCTAAGTATTTCCACGATAGACGATCAAATGCTTTCGCCATATCCAGTTTAATTGCAAGGTTATGCCCTCTAGTTTTTCTGTCGATATCATGGATGAGTTCATTGGCTATTAAAATTTGATCGTGTATAGATCTATTCTTCATGAAGCCTGCTTGCTCTGTAGAGATTAGTTGATCAAGAAGTGGAGCAATACGGTTTGCTAGGATGCGTGTACATACCTTACTCAGGAAAGTAGCCAGACAAATTGGCCAAAACTGTCCAAAAGAGGAGGGATGATCGATCTTGGGAATGAGAATTATCGTGGCTTTGCTAAAGTTTTTAGGGATGGGAATGCCCAAGAAGAATTCTTGTACTGCACTGCACACGTCCCATTTCACAATATCCCAGCAAGAACGGAAGAAAAATCCATCAAATCCATCTGGTCCAGCTGCGCTGTTAGGATCGAGTTGCCATACAGCTTGCTTTATTTCTGGTTCTAGAGGTATAGTCTCCAAGGTCTGATTCTGAGAGGTTGTGATGGTTGACGGTATAAGGTTAATCAGGGGGGCCATGTCTTGATCGTCCTCGGCAGTAAATAATGAGTCAAAAAATTGAATAGCCTCCATGCCTATGTCCTTTGAATCCTGCAGCCATGTTCCATTAGCAGTTTGAATGGTAGAGATTCATTGAAATTTCCTCTTCATTCGGACATAATTGTGGAAGAAAGTAGTGTTTGCATCCCCATCTTGTAACCATTTAATGTTGGCCTTCTGTCTCTAGAATGTCTCAGCTTGTTTGTGCCTATTGAGAAGCATTGCTTCCTTTAGTTGCCATGAATTACGATTAGAAGGGGTGGGATTGGCTAAATATAGATTTTCAGCAGTAGCAGCTTCTTCTTCCAGTCGGGCCCTCTCATTGAAGACGTTTCCAAAGTGACTTTGGTTCCAGGATTGGATGGCCCGTTTCAGAGAGTGCAATTTCTTGAAGATGCCTTGCATACCGCCCCCATAAAAGTTGCTATTCCAGTTCTCTTTGACTATGGATAGGAATCCTTTATGAGTAAGCCACATATGCTGGAATCTGAAGGGCTTAGGGATTTTTTTGATTAGTCTTTGAGCAATTTAATAAGAGAGGAGAATGATCAGACGAAGCCTTGCTCAGATGGCGAACATGAACATCAAAGAATAGATCAAAGAAGGAAACTGTTGCCATAATGCGATCTAATCTTTCCCAAACCTTGCCTGAAGATCGAATACTTGTCCAAGTGTATTTGCTGCCGTAGAAGGGGACATCCACTAGACCACAGTCATCTGAGCAAGAAATAAAATCTTGAATGCTATTGAGACAAGGAGCAGAGTTACCTTTGTATTCTGCAGGATTCTTGATGATATTAAAGTCTCCGCCAACAAGCCAGGGAAGAGAGTGTTGAGAAGAAAGGGTTCTCATAGCATCCCATAGAGAGTTCCTGTCAATTCTGCTATGAGGACCATAAATAGAAGTGAAAAGAAATCTGAAGCCCAAAGAGTGTGCTTCAACTTGGCACGACAGCAACCTTCGACCACCACTAAAGTGAGTTAGAGAAACATATTGAGCTTTCCAGAATATCCATATTTTATTATCGTCTGAAGAGATAGCGTCACTAAATCCCAGATTACAAGCATACCACAAATTTTTCTTGGCATTAACCATAGGTTCAATAATAGTTAATAAGTGAAAGTTAAAGTCTTTACAGAGACCTTGGAGTCTAGGAAGAGAAGAAAGCAGGCCCCTTGAATTCCAGATCATAATATTCATTTATCTGGGTTGGATGAGAAAGTAACTGATCGATTACCCCTGTAGGATGTTCTCAAGCTTCTGGAAGGTTGTTTTTTGAGCATTTTTTTTCGTTCCACTCGCACAAAGCCATCGTCTTCTTCTATATCGCTATTGTTCTGTCTCACTACAGCTTTTAATTTGGCGTCAATTAATTTGCTGGTATTTTGCAGGTCATCTCGAGTGCAAGTGGTATCAGTGTCAGGTAGGTTCGAGTCAGAATTGTGCTGGATGCAATCATCATCAGAGTTGCGACTAGTGTCTAATTCTGAACCGCCCATGTCATTCAAAGCTTCCGAAGGGAAATGAGTATCCGAAGGTTGCTCGGATAAAGTTCGTGGGGCAACTGGTTGTTGATTAGAAGAGTCTGTGACAATATCGACTAGTGCAGCAACTAGAGGTTGAGTGGGAAGTTCAGCAGAAGAGGATTCGGGTGTGTGGGAAGAGACCATAGCTGATGGTTCAGTGTTTTGTGTGGTAACTATGGTTTGATTGGGATGTTCAGTAGAGGGGATTTCGGATTTATGAGAAGAAACAATATCAGTGGTTGCATTTGTGGTTGCAGTGGTTTTCGGAATCCATTGTTGGGTAATTTTAGCCAAATTGTTAACATCAGCAGAGGAAGCAGGGATTGACGAGGAAGAAATATGAGGGCAAGATGGATTATCGTGGCCAAACCTGCAGCACTTGGAGCAAAATAAGGGTAAACTTTCATAGCTAACTTGTTGGAAGAAGCCTAAATCACCATCATCAATCCACACTCTATTAGGTAATTCTTTAGATATATCCAGTTCAACGCAGACACGCGCTACTGAGGGTTTGGATAACGTGGCTGTCGCTGCATCTACCTTTAATGGTTTCCCAATTAAATTAGCTAGAGGAAAGAGAGCTGCTTTGTCAAAGAGATGTATAGGGAGGCCTTCAAATAAAATCCATATAGGGATTATTGAGCAATCTGTATTGGGACGAAAAGTCCGTGTCCATTTAGAAACTCTCATTGAAAAACCTTGAAAATACCAGATTTGTTTCAACCAGCATCTGTGGAAGTCTTCTTCTAGGTCAAATTTGATTAGAATATGAGAAGAGTCTAATAAACCTAGAGAGAATTCACCCTTAAAACCAATCTTTTCCATAAATTGTCGAAGGGCTTTCATGCTAGGACGGCCAGATTGGAAAATACCCATAAGAGCAAAACGAAATTGATTGGCCAGCTTCTGGGATTCAGCATTTGAGAAAGAAATCGAAGGAACCCCTTTGAATCGACTAGGTTGTTTCGATGTTAAGCAAGGATCGTGGGCGATGGCTGACATAAAGGATCTATCTATCTCAGTTTTCTCCTTGGTGTTTCGAACTGCAGATGCATATGTTGTCCGCTGAGCAGCCATTGGTTCTGTACAAGTGTGGTGGCTGTGAGCCTCCATCTCTCGTCAGTAACAGTGAATCGAGTTAAAGGACTGGGTGGCGTACCATCACCACAGCAAGGGTTGTGGTGACTATAGCCCAGGATCTGCGCCGATCTAGTTAGCTCTAAGTGAAGGAAGTCGCCGGAATCTTACTAAAACAAAAAATGTTATTTGTAATGCTGCATTCATTTCTGAGAGTTTATATCGTCAATCTCAAAACTCCCTGTTGGTTGTCGAGATTAGACCAATTCGGAGGAAACAGATGTCGGAATTTATACCAACGGAATCCGTGTGTGGGAGGAATAAGGTTGGAAGGCATGCATTTCCCAACTCCCGCTCCCCTGTATGTTATAAACTGTACATATGTTGTGACATTCATGCACCATGTAACGTTTTTCTTTTTCAGCCATGCATTAATAAAAGCTAATGTCCGGCATGGACATTTGACTTTGACTTTGAGACTGGATTTCAAATTCGTTTTGAATAATATTATGCAATCGCTCATAGTAAATCAAAACCCGAAAGAAAAGGGAGATATAAGGAGGTTGCGATTTAATTGTGCTTCTACATTCCTCGCATTATCTGAAAATAAGTGAGAGATCAGAAAATTTATAACAGAATAAAATGAAAATCCTGCTTGGGGCCATATGTTCCAAGGCAAAAAGTAAGGATACAAAATAAAATACGTAAAAAATAATAATAATAACAAAATAATAAAATCCCGCTCGGAGATTCTTTCACTCCGAGGCAAAAGTTAGGGATTTGAGAGAAAATAGTCGATCGTAAATCCAAAAGGAACGGTCGACGACAGATAATGCCCGAAATGTTTAAATACAAAATGAGTTATTGTCATATTATTCACACCGAATTTTTGGTCCAGTCATTGGAATCGAGATCTTATTTCCATGCTAGCTTTAGCACATTAGAAATACATTTCTCATCCTATGTGCCTCCATTTTCTCATGCATACATACAGGACCCTCTTTAACTCAGACATTTTTTGTCAGAATTGATCCTTCCCGAGACACTACTTTGAGAGCTTGGAACCGACATCTTGGTCAGCATCTAATCAGAACATCCCCAATCCCCGAGTTCATCCTGGTCAGTTCAGTAAACTATCCAAGTTCATCAGATTCAAAGCCTGACTCAGATTCAGTAGAAATGGTGGATAACACGGAAAATGAGACCGGATTTTCTGAGACTCAGATAAGAACTATTGCTCAGATTGTGGCTGCGGCTCTTGCCCAAGATATGGCCCAAAACCAAGCTACTCCCCCTTCTAGCAGTCAGCCTGTGGTGGAAGAAAGGCCAATTCCAGAACCTGTATCAGAAAACCAAGCTTCTGGAGGAAACACTGTCCAAGTCGAGAATGATGTGCTCAAACAACTTGCCGATCTGAAAGAAAGATTCGACAAAATGGCGGCAGTAAAAGAGAAAGATCCGGTCACTAATTTTCACATCACTGAGTACGTTTTGCACCCGACCAGTTCGGCTTCATTTAAAACATTCAAGCATACCATATTTGAAGGAGACAATGATCCTCGCTCTCACTTGTCTGAATTCCTCCGAGTATCATAGATGAACCGATATAACGAGGAAGATGTCTTGTGTGCATTTCCACAAACACTGCATAAAGACTATCGGAGGTGGTATGATGGTCTAGATGAGGAGGTTCAGAAGAATTGGATCAAGCTGCAGACCGCTTTTCTTAAGCACTTCAAGACCGACGAGAGTGATGAATTCAGCTTGCGCGATCTGGAGAGTTTAAGACAGGGGAAGGATGAAAGCTTTTCCGACTACTACAGGAGATGGAGAACTAAGTTGTATAGAGTTCAGACAAGGCCCAAGGACAAAGAGCTTATCAGAATCTTTAGCAGGAGCCTACTACCCTTCTTCAAGGAAAGGATGTTGACCCAACCTCTCACAGACTTTTCTTTAGTTCAAAGCGCTGGATTGAACATTGAGGAGCTGTATAAGGAAGAAAAGAAGAAGAATAGAGGGTTTGGTAACTACCGAACTTCTTATGGTGACAAAGGTGCCAGAAGCAGTAATCAGAATCAGTCGGGAAATAACAATGCTATAGTGGGATCAGTTAATGAAAGGCGTAGGAGAGAGTTCACTGATTTGGGGAGACCCTTGAGCACAGTACTGAGATCTTGATCAAGAATGGGGTGTTGTCGAAGCTACCGGTCGACCCGACTAAACCAGTTCGAGGAAGATATATGGACAGAAATTGCGATTATCATCAGTGCAAGGGACATTCAACTGATGAATGTTTCAAATTAAGGCACGATATTCAAGACTTGATCGACAGTGAGAAGATTACTAAGCCTTCGGACAAGAGCAAACCAAGCACCAAGAACAATCCGCTTCCCCAATATCAGTACAATTATCCGCCTCGTAAGTCTCAGTCGGGCGAATCGGTCAATGCGATTGGAAGCGGATTACCAGAAGAGGTAGTATTAGCTGAAGCAGAATGGGAAGAGCGGATGTGCGCTATATTAAACATATGGGATGACTGTAGTAGTGATGAGGAAGAAAAGGTGCCAGTGAAGATTGAAATCGAGAAAAGTATCACTGTGAAAGTAGGTGATGTACTAGAGGATGAAGATGAACAGCTTCAGCTGGCCATTCAAAAGAGCTTAGCCGACCAAGAGGAACAATGGTACTACAGCAGCGAAGAAGAAGTGAATGAAGTAGGTGTTCAGAGCTTGACCCGCAGTGGCCGAGTATACAATCCCGAGAGCAGTGTTCAGGCTAAGGGAAAAGAGATTATTGCTGATGGAATAAAGAAGAAAATGACAGAGAAAGGCGGAGAGGAGCCGAAAGAAAAGAAGAGTGAGGAAGAGGTAGTGAAAGGGTAAAAGAAGGCTGTCGAGGTTGGAGAAAGCAGTCAGAATAAGACACCTAGTGGGATGACCGCCAGTTCGGTGCTAAGTCGATTACAAAGAGCCAGAGTAGACATTTCAATATGGGATTTGCTGATAGCATCTAAAGAACATACAGAGGCCTTGCTTGAAGCCATGACCTTTGTCAGAGTGCCGGCTCGAATCCAGAATGTTGATATGATCAATGTGCTACAGAGTAGAATCGGTGAAGTTACCTTCTTTGACTCAGACCTTCCACTAGAAGGAAGAAACCACTGTAAGCCGTTGTACATTCAGATCACTGTCAATGGAAGAGATACCCGGAATGTAATGATTGATAACGGATCGGCACTGTGTGTATGTCCGCTAAAGATGCTGTCCAAATTTAAAATTGAAGAATCAGAGCTTGAGCCATCAAACATGGTGGTCAAGGCTTATGATAACACTATGCGGAATGCAAAAGGGACTTTCAAAGCAAAGATATCCACGGGAGCCGTGGAAAGCTGGGTAGATGTAGTTGTGCTAGACATCTTAGCCAACTATGCTCTTTTGTTGGGGAGACCTTGGCTCCATCCATTGGGTGCAATTCCGTCCACTCTGCATAGAAAGGTGAAAATCCCATGGGGTACAGATGTGGTCACAGTCAATGCACAAGAAGATCTGAGTGTAGCAACAGTAGAGGGCTTAGAGCTGGCGGTGCCCTTATCAAGATTTCAGGTGGCAGTAATTGATGTGCCCACCACCGAGAGCAAGAGTACAGTGAATTGGATGAGTCCTTTCTCGAGGAAGATGATGAAGAGAATGCAATGGCAGTATGGTCGAGGTTTCGGTCGAGAACTGCACGGAAGATTTGAGCCTCTCTCATCTGCATCTAGGTAGCAAGACAAGCGCGGATTGGGATATTCTGAGACCAGAAAAAAGGAGAAGTATGAGATTCAGTCTCCTGTTAGAGGGTTAAATTTGAATCATATCTTCTTTGTTCCACAAGCCGAGGGAGAATTTCGAAGTAGGGGGAAGACCTATCCCGGTTTGGAGATATTTATGACTGATTATGAGGAGAAGTTGATCAAGTCGCCCGAACCTTCCTTGGAACAGCTGATGGATGGAACTGAGTTTATGGTGGGTATGACAGAAGCAAACACTGGATCTGATTGGTTAAAGAAGATATCTGAGTTTGAAGACTTTTTGGGGATTGGGGATGAAGCTTCCAAGTCAGTGCAAGAGCAAAAGGCCGAGGCGAGGATCCTCCAGTCTGTTCTAGCTGCTGAAGATGCCGAAGAGGCAGAGAGGAAGGCGGAGAAGATGATAGAGCATGGAGAGTCTGAGAAAGAAGCCACCCCGGAAGAGGAAGGAAGTGCAGATCCAGATGAAGTAATCTCGGCAATAAAAGATACTTGTAATGAATGTATTGAACAGGCAATTAATCCTGTGTTTTGTTTTTCTGATGCTTGTTTTGAGAACAATATGGATGGTTTCCCTCTTTTATTTCAATCAATGGAAGTGAACTTTGACTATTTGTTTTCTTGTTTTCCTGATTGTCACGTTCATGACATTGATTATACCACTCGCATATTTGACATAAATGCATTGCATCATTTTGCATTTAATTTAAGCACCACTGAAGATCCTAAAATAATTGAAATCGGATCAGACTTCAAACCTGAGCTCAGACAGAATCTTCAAGAATGCATTAAAAGAAATTCGGAGGTATTTGCTTGGAGTTATGCGGATATGCCAGGGATCGACAGATCAATAGCAGAGCACTTCATTCCTACTGATCCGAGTATTAAGCCAGTAAAACAGAAAAGGAGAAGGGTCAGACCAGAATGGCAGGACAAGATCAAAGCTGAAGTCCAGAAGCAGTTGGATGCAGGATTCTTAGAAGTAGTGCATTATCCGGAATGGTTGGCAAATATAGTTCCGGTGCTCAAAAAGGATGGAAGGATAAGGGTCTGTGTCGACTACAGGGACCTGAACAAAGCCTCGCCTAAGGACGACTTTCCACTTCCACACATAGATGTTTTAATAGACAGTGCTGCTGGAATGGGATGTTATTCTATCATGGACGGATTCTCAGGTATAATAAGATATTGATGGCCTTAGTGGATAAGCATAAGACCGCCTTCACCACAGACTTCGGAACATTTTGCTATAGAGTGATGCCGTTCGGACTGAAGAACGCCGGGGCAACATATCAGAGGATGGCTACTACGTTATTTCATGATATGATCCATAAGGGACTGGAAGTGTACGTAGATGACATGGTGATCATGACAAAAACACAGGAGGAACATGACAAAAACACAGGAGAAGTTCTTCACACGGGTCAAACAGTACAATTTGAGACTTAATCCCAAGAAGTGTGTATTTGGAGTGATGAAAGGAAAATTGTTAGGTTTTGTGGTAGGACCTAACGGGATTGAGGTTGACCCAGACAAAATAAAAGCCATTCAGGACATGGAACCGCCAAGAACAGAACGTCAGGTGAGAAGCTTCCTCGGTAAGATTCAGTATATCAGCAGATTTATTTCAAGATTATCCATCACCTGTGCTCCAATTTTCAAGCTACTGAAAAAGAATCAGCCAGTCAAGTGGAATGAGGACTGCCAGAAGGCCTTTGACCACATAAAGAAATATCTGATGAATCCACCGGTGCTCAGTTCACCAAGACCAGGAGAACCTCTAATTTTGTACCTATCTATAGAAGATGCAGGAGTTGGAGCAATGTTGGTACAGCCGGACTCCGCTGGAGTAGAAAAAGCTATTTACTACATCAGCAAGAAACTACTGCCCATCGAAGAGAAATACAATCTGATAGAGAAAACGTGCATGGCAGTAGTATGGTCGATAAAGAAGTTGAGGCCATATTTTGATTCCTTCAGGGTAACTTTCGTCTCCAAAATTGATCCGTTGAAGTATTTGCAGAAAACACCTACTCTAGAGGGACGGCTGTCTAAGTGGTTGATTCAGATGTCTAGTGTGGATGCAGAGTTTGTAACGAAGAAGACGGTCAAAGGTCGAGCCGTGGCAGAATTCCTAGCAGAAAACCCTGTGACAGACGACGAATCATGGGAATTGGAGTTTCCTGATGAAAACTTGCTGTGCGTTGAAACAAGAGCTTGGAAGTTATACTTTGATGGATCAGCCAACAGAAACGGAGCTGGGGCTAGTATTGTTATAGAAGCACCTAACGGCGAAGTCACAACCATGTGCACGAGACTACTGTTCCCGGTCACTAACAACATGGCAGAATATGAAGCGTGCATCATGGGAATGGAAGCCCTTCTTGCATCCGGCGCTAAGGAAGTCGAGGTGATAGGAGATTCTTTACTGGTTATTGAGCACGCCAACGAGAGATGGAAGGTAGAAGAAGACCGATTGAAGCCTTATGTCGAGTACTTATTGAAGAAAGCAGCACTATTTGACAAGATCACTTTCACTCACATAGGAAGAACCTATAACAGGATTCCAGACGCCTTGGCAAACTTAGCATCGGCTTGGCAGGATTTGACTAAAATTCCAAAGAAGCCATTTATCATTACTGCAGCCAATATCCCGTGTTATAAAGATCATTTTGTGAACCAAATAGAACCGGAGGAAGAACCATGGTTCACGGATATTCTGAGATACATGAAAGATGGTACTTTTTCTAAAGATGCTATGAAGGAAGACCGTGCAGTCCTCAGGAAAATGGCTCTGAATTATGTTATAGTCGATGATGAACTTTACAGGAGAGCTTGGGATGGGGCGTTGCTACGATGTGTGAGTAAGAAAGAAGGAGAGGACATTATGAGAAAAGTTCATGAAGGAGTTTGCGGTACTCATCTAAGCGGCATGAGCTTAGCAAGAAAAATCATAAGGCAAGGTCATTTTTGGATGCAGATGGAAGGCGACTGTGTTTAGTATGTGCGTCGTTGCAAAACTTGCCAATACCATGATAATAAAAACCACTTACCTGCGGTTGAACTCCATCCGACAACTCCTTCGTGGCCTTTTTCTGCATGGGGCATAGACATCATCGACAAAATCTCACCTTCCAACGGTCATCAGTATATATTGGTTGCAGTTGACTACTTCTCTAGATGGATCGAGGCTCAATCTTATAGAATCTTAACTGCCAAGCACGTGGCAAGATTTATTGAACAGAACATTTTCTGTCGCTATGGTGTTCCCCATCACGTAGTCACAGATAATGGTTCTCATTTTCAAGCAGAGGTTGGCCAATTGCTTTATAAATATAAGGTTGAGCATCACCATTCCTCTCCTTATCGCCCTCAGGCTAATGGTGCAGTAGAAGCAGCAAATAAGGAGATCAAGAGAATCCTGTCAAAGATGTGTGAAAGGTATAGAAGCTGGGCTGAGAAACTTCCTTTCGCGCTCTGGGGGCATCGCACTACCTTCAAGGCAGTAAATGGAGCTTCTCCCTTCGAATTGGTATACGGGATGGAGGCAATGTTACCGGTAGAGCTCGAAAAGAAGTCTCTCAGAGTGATAGTAGAAGCTGGTCTGACCGAAGAAGAATGGGTCAAGAAGAGGTATGAAGATCTGGCACTCTTAGACGGAAGGAGACTGAATGCTCGATTCCAGGATCAGATGAGAAAAAGGAGGATTGCTCGTTTCTACAACAAGCGGGTACATCCAAGGGCTTTAAAGAATGGAGATTTAGTGTTGATCAGGTTATTGGATCATGAAGCTGTGAACCCCTTCCCCGAAAACAGGCATATGATGAATATGACTAAGGGCAGAAATGCACGTGAATGTGTGAGTCGCCACCTTATTTAATTATTTTCGGGTAAACTAGGAAAAACCCTAAATTGACTCCAATTCTAATTAACCTAATTATTAGATTAATTATCCCAATGTCTAAGGCATGGTGTGCAAACCCAAGATGGATCCCGAGACCATGTCATGCTGATGAACTAACCAAAGAATGAATGTTTTGCAGGGTGAATGAAATAATTGGATCAATTAAAATGTTTATGTGATTTTGACTTGCCGCTCGGGGTTAAATCCCTAACGTGCCTACGTACTTCCGTTTGAATGAAAGATCAAAGTCAACGTAGTTCGATAGGCCTTCTTTGAAGGGCTTTGAAGGTGTATGCTTAATGCATGAGTATGTGTATGCTTTGTGCATGTTTGTTTAGGCATTTTGCCAAAGGATAGATTGATTCGATTAGGCGTTCGTCGCCAAAAATGTTGGTTTTAAGGCATTTGTGCCAAAAATGGTTGTCGGGCGATTTGTCGCCAAAGTTGATATTTGGCCTTATTATTGCCAAAATTGATGTTCGGGCTTTTTATTGCCGAAATTGATGTTCGGGCTTATTATTGCCGAAATTGATTTTGTTGGGCGATTTGTCGCCAAAATGATTGATTTTAAGGCTTTTAGCCAAAAATGGTTCATTTTAAGGCATTTTGCCAAAAATGGTCAATTTTAAGGCTTTGAGCCGAAAATGGTTGATTTTAAGGCATTTTGCCGAAAATGGTTGATTTTAAGGCTTTGAGCCGAAAATGGTTGATTTTAAGACATTTTTGCCGAAATTATTCGATTTTAAGGCTTTTTGCCGAAAATGGTTGACTTTAAGACATTTTTGCCGAAATTATTCGATTTTAAGGCTTTTTGCCGAAATTGTTCGATTTTAAGGCGATTTGTCGCTAAAAATGGTTAATCTCATTTAAAAGCAATTTGTTTGCTAAAAATCGATTAGACCGTAGGCAAATTGTCGCCAGAATAATTAATTAGATGTAGGCAATTTTATTGCCAAAAAAAAATGTGATTTTGAACGAGGCCATTAGTCACAATTATTGATTAATTGGACTTTTAGGTGAAGTGTTCGAAAATATGGCAATCATACCA
This sequence comes from Jatropha curcas, assembly GCF_041381405.1. Classification (NCBI taxonomy): domain Eukaryota; kingdom Viridiplantae; phylum Streptophyta; class Magnoliopsida; order Malpighiales; family Euphorbiaceae; genus Jatropha; species Jatropha curcas. The sequence continues at coordinate 13,180,725 of NC_143157.1, read as the reverse complement.
TAATTATTAATTAACTAGGCACTTTAGCCAATATTGTTGGATTTAGGCTTTAATACCACGATTATTAATTAACCGGGTGTTTAAACTTAATCATGTTTTAATTGAGGCAGTTTATTTGCCGAATTGATGACGTGAATGCATTTATGCAACAACTTTAATTCAGAATCGGAGTAGAAGAAGAATATGCATGAAATGCTAAAATTAAATAGGCAGAGTTTCGGTAGTACCTGATTTAATTGGCGACCGCTTCTTAGCTCCAAATTTAGCTCCTCGTTTGGGGAATATTAATTAATTAATTAGAATTTGTTTAATTTTAGTGGCCAAGTATCACAACACATAAAAAAAATAAAGACTAAATTAAAAATGCAAAAAGCGGTAAAAGAATCACAAAAGCGTGAGGGAGAAAGATCGTCCGTCAACACAGACAGGAGTGGCAAAAAACTGAAGAGGTAAGTGGCCATTTATAGGCCAAAAACGGGCCTAGGGCGGCAGGTGCCGGCATGGCTGGCGGCCGGAGCCGCCGTGCTCGGCGGCGGCCCCTTGGGCCTTTCACTTAAGAGGAGTTTTCAGGAGTTACGGATCTCCGAAAAATATTCCGGGACCTGTTCCGCGATCCTCGCGACATTCCGGACGTTTTAAGTACCATATTGGCATACTTTTGGTGAACTTCCAAAATGGCCTTCGATCCGGTCGGACTGTCCGTAGTCGAGAAAAACAAGCTTTTCGAGCCTCAAAATTTGAGTATTCACAGTTGCCCCCCATCGGCGATCATAAAAATGATTTATGGGAGTTGGTGGTTGTCTGAAACACAAATTTTGAAGGCGAAAATCGGACGCGTCTAGAAGACCCGTGCTTTAGCCATTTGCTTATAAATAGCTTGAAATTTTTATTTTCATTCATTCTAAACTTTTCAAATTAAAGAGCTCTCTTCAAATTCTCTCAATCTTCAAGGCTTCGAACTTCCTCTCTCAATGGCTTGCTCGGATCTCAGCGGTGAGGATTTTCTAGGTTCTCTAGGAATTTCCCTTGAAGAAGTCAATCTTACGGTGGACGCTAATACTCACGCCTCCGTAACTAGCATCTTCGCCTAGGTAAGCCCCTTTTCGCTCCTATTTGTTTGCAATTGTATTATATATATATTTTTTTTTGGGCCTTAGATCGCACTAGGAATTTTTGGGCCTTCGTGGCCGAATTATTAATTTTCGGGCCTCTTTGGCCTGATTGTGAATTTTCGGGCCTCCGTGGCCGGATTGCAAATTTGTGGGCCTTTGTGGCGAAATTGTGATTTTTGGGCCTCCGTGGCCGGCTTGTGATTTTGTGGGCCTTTGTGGCCGACTGTGGTGTTTTTTTTTTTTTTTTTTTTTTTGGTTCTCATTCCTTTTTCCATTGACTTTCGTTTTTTCCCTTTTACAAACTTGGGCATATGAGTACTTTCCTTTCACTCGCCTAGAGCAGGTTCATGCTGATCTTGGATTGGGGCTGGTACCTTTGGCTTGGAGATGGTACCGATCAAACCTTCATACTGTTCAACACAAGAAATCGCTAAAGGATTTGAGAGCCTTTTTTGATACTTGTAGACTGGAGCAGGTATGTGCTTAGTAATTCTTGAATATGTTAAATAAAAAGGATTTATTAACATATTTGCATTTTTCATAGGTGGAGATAGGGGCAATGCCCTCCCGCCTGCAGAGCTGGATTCAAGTTAACCCCCAATTCCAACGGTCGGATGCCTTATCTCGACGGAGGGTGGTCCTGTCGCACCCCGTCCTGAGACGATATTACTTAGGTGAGAGAGTAAACATTCAAATAAGAGGCTGCCGCTCTATTCCTTATTCCCCTCCCGAAGACATGCGAGCGGGCAAGCATATGACGCTGACCGACGCTCATACTGAGGGTGTTCCGCATGTGGAGTTCATCCTGGAGGGAGATTATGACGAGTTCTGTAGAATTTTCCTGATGCAACCCATCGGATCCCGGCTTGATAGTTTTCAGAGATTGGCACCTTCTCAGCCACTTGGCACCCGTTCTTCTCGGGCTTCGGGTCCCTCGACTAGGACTCCAAGGAGGAGGCCCATGACCGATCCCACTTTTTCCACCCCGGTTGAGGGTCCATCGCAGGCCGGGCCTAGCCGATCGGCCGGTCCTAGCCGATCGACCGGTCCTTCTAGGGCTCCCCGGGCTATTTTGGAGGCTACCGGGCCGCTTCACCAAGACCTGGCCAATCTACGTCTGCCATACAGTATTCCTTACTATGTTCCTGATAGCCCTCCATCTTTTCGAGAGGTCTCCCTGGAGAGTGTGGATCGCTCGGCTCTTCCTTCCGAGGACATCTCTGAGGTAAAACCTGACACATCTCTCACAACAGTGATTCATAAGAGATTTGATATTGACACGTATTTTCCTTTGTATGATTTCCAGGTTCCTGTCGGGCTGGTCAATCAGATGATGGAGCTGGTTCTCGGGATGCAGCAAGAACTAACTACAGCCTGGACTCAGATAGCCTTCGATGATCAGAGGGGGAGGAGGCCCCGTCGTTGAAGCCATGGTTGCCAGTTTTTTTTTTTTTTTTGTGCCGAATTCTGACTATACTTCTGTACTGAATGTCATTTGTACCTGCAATCAGTTAGCACTGAAAATATGTATGCATGCTTGAAATGAAAATGGGGTTTCACCATTTCGGACATACTTTATTTTTTGTTTGTTTATTTATTTACCCCCCCCCCTCTTTCTTTTTTTTTATTAGGTGGCCCCCACCGTCGGCGGTCGCTGCCGCTGTTGTTTGGCGGCTGCTGCCGCCATCATTCGGCGGCTGCTGCCGCCGTCGTTCGGCGCATTTTTCTATAAAAACTAGTTTTTTGTTTGGTTCTTCACTCATCCTTTCTTTTCTCTTTTCTTCTTCTTAATTTCAAAGAATGAATCTCTTTTTTACTCACAGCATGCACAGCTGGATTAGGAGTCTCTCCAAAGTCGAGAACATCAACTTGGGGAGGTACGGTCTCTCTCCTATCGTTACCCTCAGGGGGGTAGTAATCAACTGGAACTTTTTATGGGCCTGCATCAGACTTTGGGACCCTGAGGCCCATGTGTTCCGGTTCGGAGCCATGATGGAGGAAATGTGTCCTCTTTTTGAGGAATTCTGTGCTATCATAGGGTGCGACCCCAATGCCCCTTTGGTCAGGCATGAGGTCAAGATTGGGTATGTTCGGTCGTTTAAAAGCCTGTTTCAGTTCAGCCGACCTCAAGCTAGGGCTATGATTGTTGGTGGTCAGAAAGCAATTCTGCTGCCCCTGATTGATGAGTTTTCAGAGGTCCGTTCAGACGACTCGGACCGGATGAGGCTGAGAATGCGGGCCTTAGTTTTTTGCTTATTGGCTGGTTTCTTATTCAACAAGGATCCAGGCTTCGGGGATTTACGACTTTGTCCCATGGTTCGGCAGATGGAGGATATGGGTTGCATAGGTGGCATTGTGCTGGCAGAAACTATCAGGAGCCTTGACAGAGCTGCTTTAGGCTTCGAGGATTGGACGGTTTCTCCTATTATTCTCTAGGTACTTCTCTTTTTTTCTTTTTCTTTATTTTTTTTCTTCTTTTGGCCTGTCCCTTTGTAATAGAAAGGATCCATTACTCAGGTTTGGTTAAAGGACCACCTCCAAGTGGTTACTGTTCCTACTTTACTGCCTTATAACCCCGTCCGATACCGCATGCGGAGGACCTTGATCACACACCCGTCTGCTGATGCATGGACCTCATGGCTGATTGAGTTGGGTCCAAATGAGGTGTTGTGGTTCGTACCTTGGTACGACATTACCCGCTTTATCCAGGTTAGCTCTCGCCATACTCGGGTTTACCTTTTAGGCCTTACCCATTGTACTTGGTACTATGCTTCGCGTGTTATGAGGCAGATGGGGATAGATCAGACTGTACCGATCGTAGATGACTCTTTATCTGATTTAGCCATCACTCCGGGGGTTACCCGAGCCGTCCTTAGAGCTTGGGTTAGAGACCATCAGATGGTTAGGCCTTTACCTAATCCTGGTGGTATTCAGACTTCTCTTGAGTATCAGGCCTGGTTCATGACCGTTGTCTGGCCGGTTGAAAGGCTGAGGAGGAACGCATTGCTGAGTGCACTTGAGGGTTGGACTCAGGCTGACGCTGGTGATGGGGTTAGGACTGATGAGGAGATTGTGTTGGCTCCTCGGACAGGCGAGGTTGGAGAGAGTTCAGCTGCTAGGGATGACTCGGAGGATGTTGCTCCACGGAGGAGACGGGACGCCTAGACTCCTATAAGCTTTTGGATTTTTGTTGTTTTTGACTGTTTATTTTTGGCTTTGGATTTCTTACTATGGATTTTGGATTTTTTTTTTTGGATGTATATTTTTTTTTTTTTGGACTTAGACTTTTATTTTGTGTTTTGAACTTTATGGACACTTTTGCTTGGCTTTATTACTTTGATTGGGGAGGTAATTTGGCTTTTAAGCTTTCCAAGCATTTTCCAACTTTATTTATTCAAGCTCTAATTTTTGCCTAAGCCGCCCTTTTCGGGTTTTCGACTTAGCGAGCTACCCATTTTTGCCTAAGCCGCCCTTTTTGGGTTTTCGACTTAGCGGGCTACCCATTTTTGCCTAAGCCGCCCTTTTCGGGTTTTCAACTTAGCGGGTCCTGACTTTTGCCTAAGCCGCCCTTTTTGGGTTTTCGACTTAGCGGGTTTTTCTTTGTTTCTCTCTTTTTTTTTTTTTTTGTTGGCAAAGAAGAAAGAATGACGAAATGATGTTTTTTTTTTATTAATGTTTAGACCGTACCCAATGAGGTCTGCCTACATATTCCCGATACATAATTTCTTTTTTCCGAAGAGAATCAGGTCTAATGTAGTTCATTTTACATTATGCAATGCTTATTACACAAAATATCTTTTTAAATGATCTAAATTACATGGATTCATGAATTTCAAACCATCCATATCAGTCAAGATGACGGCTCCGCCGGATAATATTTTCTTCAATACATAGGGCCCAGCCCAATGAGGGCGAAACTTTCCACGTGGATCTAGGATTGGCTGTCTAATTTCCTTCAGGACCAAACAGCCTTCTTCCAATTTTCGGTCTTTGACCTTCTTATTAAAATGCCGTGCCATTCTTCTCTGGTAGACTTGAGTTTGGTGAATTGCTTGTAACCGCTTTTCATCCATACCCAAGAGTTGCAAATGATAATTCTTAATCCAGTCTACTTCGCTGATCTGGCTTTCTTGGATAACCCTTGCCGACTGAACTTCCAGCTCGATAGGTAATACTGCTTCCATACCATATACCAAAGAATATGAGGTTGCTCCGGTGGGCATTCTAATTGAAGTCCTATATCCCCATAAGGCATTCGGTAGCTGTTCGTGCCAAGCTTTGTGCTTTTTAGCTGTCTTCTGCAGAATGACTTTTATAGCCTTATTCGCGGCCTCTACAGCCCCGTTTGTTTGTGGACGATAGGGCGAAGACTTATGATGTTGAATTCTTGTTTCCTTCAACAAATTAGAAAATTCACTCTGAAAGTGAGACCCATTATCCGTGATGATCTCGAATGGCGTTCCGTACCGACAAAGGATGTTAGTACGAACGAAACTGTGCTGCCTTCTTGGCATTTAAAACTGAATAGAAGGCTGCCTCGATCCATTTAGTGAAATAATCTACGGCAACCAGGATGGACTGATGACCGTTAGAAGCTTTCGGGTGGATTTTTCCGATCACGTCTATGCCCCAAGTTGCGAAGGGCCATGGTGAAGCAATGGGATTCAAATTGATCGGAGGCTGTCTTTGCAGTTTAGCAAAAATTTGACATTCGTGGCATTTATGCGCGTGCCTCACGCAATCTGCATTCATGGTTGACCAGTAATAACCCAGGTTCACAATTTTCCGAGCCAAGGCTATCCCGTGCATGTGTGGACCAGACTCCCCATTATGTAAGGAATCCATGATGGTTTGAGCTTCTCCCTCATCCACGCACCTTAGGTGCAGGCCATTCGAACTTCTCTTATACAGAACTCCCCCAGTAAGGAAATATCCGGATGCTAACTGCCTCAATGTTCATTGATCAGTCTTGGTAGATCCCTCCGGGTAAGCTTCATTCTGAAGATAATTCTGTATATCCCAATACCAGGGCTTGTCATCCACCAAATTCATGACATGTGCTGGCTGCTTCTGTAGCCGAACTGTGAGAGGTCGAATGACTTGGTCTCCTCCCACATTGACCATAGAGGCCAAGGTAGCTAGAGCATCAGCGAACTGATTCTTGGCTCGCGGTAAGTAGTGGAAGGATAGATCTTCAAATTACTGAGCCAATTCATCCAAACGTTGTAGGTAAGGAACCAAACGCTCTTCTTTAATCTTCCATTTTCTCAAAGCTTGAGAAACTATTAAATTGGAATCCCCGAAAACCTTGAGAACTTTTATTTCTTTTTCCAGGGCTGCTTCTAACCCTTTTATGCAAGCTTCATACTCGGCTTCATTGTTGGTGCAGTTGAAATCTAATTTGACTGCGATTGGGACATATTCTCCACAGGGAGTTTTGAATACGACTCCAATCCCATTTCCATGGTAGTTTGAAGCTTCATCGAAGTACGTTTCCCAGACTTCACTTTCCAAGCTCAATAAGTCTTCATCAGGAAATTCTACCTCCGGCATTTTGTCTTCGACCGGCAATTCTGCTAATTGATCAGCTAAGGCTCCGCCTTTCACTACCTTCCGTTGTACAAATTTTAAATCATAAGCTGCGAGCACTGACACCCACTTTGCCATCTTACAGTCAAGAACTGGCCTCTCCATAAGGAATTTCAAGGGGTTCGATTCAAAAATAACGCTTGTGGTGTAAGATGAGAGGTAGTGCTGTAGCTTTGTACAAGCCCATACTAGAGCCAGACACAGCTTCTCTATCTTATTGTATTTCAACTCGTAGTCTAGCATCCTTTTGCTGAGGTAATACACGGCATTTTCTACCCTTGTATCTTCTGCTTGTTGAGCTAGCATCGCACCCATCGCTTCTTCTGTCACTGATAGGTACAGCCGCAAAGGCTTTCCTAGCCTTGGTGGCTGTAAAACTGGCGGGGATAACAGATACTGTTTGACTTGGTCGAAAGCTTTCTGACAATCCTCATTCCATTTGACGGCCACTCCTTTTCTGAGCAATTTGAAAATCGGGCCGCAAGTATCGGCCAATTGATTGATGAATCGGCTGATGTACTGTAGCCTCCCCAGGAAACCCCAAACTTCTTTTTCCGTCCTCGGTGCTGCATTCCCAGAATGGCTTTGGCTTTTGAAGGGTCGATCTCTATGCCCTTCTGGCTGACCATAAGCCCCAGAAACACTCTGGATGTAGCTCCAAATAGACATTTTGCCGGGTTGAGCTTTAAATTGTACTTTCGAAGTCTAAGGAAGAACTTCTCAAGTGCTGTTGTATGTTCGCCAGCTGTTTTTGATTTAACAACCATGTCATCCACATACACTTCTACTTCCTAGTGAATCATGTCATGGAAGATGGTCGTTGCCATTCTTTGATAGGTTGCCCCGGCATTTTTGAGCCCAAAAGGCATGACCCTGTAGCAGTAGGTTCCCCATTCTATAATGAATGCCGTCTTTTCTTTGTCTGGCAAATGCATCATTATCTGGTTGTACCCGATAGCAAGATCGGTCAAGGAGACCATCTCGTGTCCCGCCATTCGGTCTACCAACAAGTCAATATGCGGCAGGGGGAAGTCATCTTTCGGACATGCTTTATTCAAGTCCTGATAGTCTACACACATTCTGACTTTGCCATCTTCTTACGGCACTGGCACAATGTTTGCTAACCACGTTGGGTAGGCAATTGGTTCTATGAATTTATTTTCCAGTTGCTTGGCCACTTCCTCCTTGATTTTCAAGGACCATTCGGTCTTCAGCCTTCTTAGCTTCTGTTTCACTGGCTTAGCCTCGGGATATACTGGAATCTTGTGTACCACTATTGTCGGGTCAATTCCCATGATGTCACTCGCCTTCCACATGAAGCAATCGGCAAACTTCTTTAAGCATTCACTGATCTGCTCCCTGTTCACACACTCAGATGCAATGTATGTATGTTCGTTTTCTTCTTTGCCAATTATTATTTTTTCTTTTTCATTTTTCATTTCATTTATTTGATTTTCATTATTTTTTCTTGGAAATGCTTGGAAAGATAGACACGCGGGGTAGTCAATAATTTGCAAACCTTTATTGATCATGACGAAATCGTCTTCAAAGATTACATCAAATTTGAAATCTGGATTTTCAAAATCCGACACACACGACCCAGAACTGGGACTGGACTCTGACTCGGTTTCAGACTCGAGGTCAGACTCAGACTCTATTACAGATTCTGACTCTAGGTTTGACTCGGGAGGGGGGTTGTCAGCAGCGCGCTCTTCCTCAGCGTACCAGTTGGTGAGAGGCCCTTCATTCGGTTTGATTAGGCTCAGCAGGTCTTGATTTTCTTCATTTCTTGTAATGACCGCAACCTCGTCAAAGAGACTCGGCAGCATGAAGCCTTCCACTTCCAGCTCAGCTGTTGCTTCAGGCTTGTTACCCCAGACATCAGAAAATATCTCTAACCCCGGCAGCATCTTCTTAGCATTCGGGCAGTAAAATGGCTCTTGGAAGCCGTGATAAGGAACCGTCTCTCCCGATTTGCGGAAGTGGCTATTCAAAGTCAAAAGGTGTGATGGCATTTGCATCTTTCTACCTCTGTTCCTGGTCCTCGCGGCCAGGTCTTCCTCAGTGGGCTGATATCCTAGCCCAAAAGTCCCTTCATTTACTGGACATTCCCAGGCTTGCAGTGCGGGGTATGTCTTTCCGGACCTCGTCATAGCCATTCTCGGCAGGTAAGACATCCTCAACATCAAAGGAACTATGCAGTTTGTTTGCACCGTCCCAAAATCAAAGAGAATTCGGGAGTTTGTAGTCTTTCCTTCTATGAACTGCACAGTGTCATACTGAAATCCCGAGAGGGGAAAATTGGCATTTTCAGGGTTGACCTCAAAGAGAGGCTGACCCTTTGGCTTTTTGAGCTGGCTGTAGTCATCTCCTTGAACTGTTATGATTTTACCCTCATAGGGGAATTTGACCTTTTGGTGTAAAGAGGAAGGTACTGCTTTGGTATGGTGTATCCATGGGCATCCCAAAAGCAGGTTGAAACTGGTGGGCACGTCAATTACTTGGAATGGTACTTCCATTATGGCTGGCCCAATTGCTAATTTTAGTGTAGCAACCCCCAATACTTCCCTTCGGGTGCTGTCATATGCTTTCACTATCTGGTCAGATGGAATGAAATCTGTTTCCTCCAATCCCAGACAGCTGGCTACCCTCAATGGACAGACATTTAGTGCTGACCCATTATCAATGAGAACCATGGGCATAGTTTTGTCTCTGGTCTGAACAGTAATGTAAAGGGCATCATTGTGACTACCTCCTTCCGTGGGTAAGTCATCATCAGAAAACCCGATGTTTTGAGTTTTTGATGATTGGGTGAGGGTGGATACCAACATTTCGGGGCTAACCTCCACTGATGTTTGAAGTTGACTCAAAGCCTTGCAAAGAGCTTGGGGATGAGGAAAGGATGATGCTAGAAGTTCCCAAATTGATACCCTAGCTTGTGTCTTCTTTAACTGCGAAAGTATCGGGTCTTCCTTTGGTTCGTCTGTCCTCTGGTAAGGCTTATTTCGGATTTCGTCCAAGACCAATGGTTCATATTGTCTCCCGCTCCTAGTTATGGCATCGAGCTCCTCAGTCAGGTCATTTAGATCTAGGACACAGATTTCGTTCTTTTCTAAGAATAGCTCGAAAGGATCGATCAGTTCCTGGTCAGGAACAATAGCATTTACCCCGTGATTTGGTAAGGGATTAGTGTTAATGTTTGGGTTCCTTCTTCGAATAATAGAACCGTTGTCTACTAGATCTTGGATGCGGTTCTTAAGCGTCCAACACGCTTCAGTCTGGTGTCCATTACCCTGATGGAACTCACAGTATTCATTGGCTCTGTAGTTCCTTGGTAAGGGGTTGGGTGGTGGCCTTGCTTCCAAAGGCTTGATGTAGTTTGCTTTGACAGCCTCTCGGAATACCAAAAGGATTGGCAGGCCGAGATCAGTATATGTTCTTCTTGATTGGCCGCCATTTCTCATGTTTCCCATGTTTCCCACACGTAATGGATTCGTGGGGGTGATGCTTGCCACTTTGTGGACTTTTTCGGGCTGGCTAGGTTTTTTGTATTTTAAGGTTCCCGAGTCTTCCTTCAGTTGCCCCATTTGAAGTAAATCCTCTACCTTCGTAGCAGTGGCAATGAGCGACTGAAACGTTGGTAGGTATTGTGTTTGAAGCTGTGACTGGTAGATAGGCAGTAAATTCTTGATTATTATGTCAACTTGTTCCTGTTCAGAGGGTCGGTTGATCATTTGAGCGGCCTTGGCCCTCCACCTCGTAAGGAACGAGGAAAAGGGCTCATTGTTTTTCTATTTGGTGGTTTCCAGCTCTCTTCGAGTAACATCCACCTCCATATTATAGCGGTACTGTGAATTAAATGCATTACAGATGTCTTCCCAGGTCTTCATCTTAGACCGATCTAGGCTAACAAACCACCTCAAAGCAGCACCGGTGAGTGATTGTTGGAACAACTGAGCAAGGAGCTCGCTGTTCAGTCCAAACGGGTTCAGGGCACCCACATACATTTTCAGATGCGTTTTAGGACAAGTGGTTCCATCAAATTTGTCCATGTTGGGCATCTTGAATTTTGTAGGTAATCTTGCTTCGGGGAACAAGGACAAAGAGTCCATGTCCACCACCTCTTTGTGTGTTTTAAGGGCAGTAACAGATCTTTCTAAGAGTTCTAGCTTTTCTCTCATTTTCTGAGCTTCGAGCTCAGATGCAGTTTTGGCGGATATGTCATCCAAGTTATGGTTTGAAGATGATTGTGCAGCATTAGGTCTTTGGCTGGAGGCAGCAGGACCCTTTCCTCCAACCGAGGCCCCATTTCCATTACCATTAACCAGTTCAACTATTAAGGCGGTCCTTTGGGCAGCCAATGCCTCATTCATCCTAGCTTGCATTCTGACTTCTAATTGTTCCATAAGGGTTTGGATGTCAGCTAGTGATGCCATTGGTTTAGCTGAAGTTGATGAGATTGGTGATAGCACTGTAGGTGTGGCTAGCACTGACGTCGGCACTTGAACAGTGGGTACCTGTAAGTATGAGGGTAGTTGTATTAGGGTACAGTAGGTGGTATTGTGTATCAGGGTAACTGATATGAGGTAGATCGTCTCTTTGTCCAACTGTGCATGCTTAAAACAAAAGAATGTTTTGTGTCCCTTTTGTGTTTATTTAGTGTTTATGATATGTCGTGAATGCGCACAATAACATGTCATAATCCGTTTCAATGAGATGATTCGCATTATTTGGTGCATACAGTCCTAAAGGATAGGTTCTATAGGCTATGACACAAATAGAGAATCGATTTATTAAGGGACCCTTGAACCTTGAGCATGGATATACCTAACCACATGTGAAACAAAGAGTTTCGCGTGGGTCCAATGGTATGCATACTCATGGGCCACCCCCAAAAGGATTAGGGATGGTTTGCGGTAACAGGGAGGATGCTTTGGCTGTCCGTCGACATAATCAAAGAGACTTGCCGATCAGCGCTACTTGCTATCCAGACTCAGAAGTTTGAACAGAGAGAGAAGAAATTCACTTGGAGTTCATTTTTTATGCAATGGAGAAAAAGATTCTCAATCGTGCAAATAAATCAACAAGTTTTAATGTCTTAATCATATTTTACATTTAAGTCCACATTTTCATATCAAGTATTCTTAAGGAAAGAACACTTGATTCGCATTAGGGTACCCTGCAAAACAAAGCATAATAAAACAATACCCTAAAGAAGGGCAGGTTAATTTTTCACAACAATTGTAGTCCACTTTATGCAAAAATGATTACATAAATATTTCCCCAGTGAAGTCGCCAAACTGTGAACCCCTTCCCCGAAAACAGGCATATGATGAATATGACTAAGGGCAGAAATGCACGTGAATGTGTGAGTCGCCACCTTATTTAATTATTTTCGGTTAAACTAGGAAAAACCCTAAATTGACTCCAATTCTAATTAACCTAATTATTAGATTAATTATCCCAATGTCTAAGGCATGGTGTGCAAACCCGAGATGGATCCCGAGACCATGTCATGCTGATGAACTAACCAAAGAATGAATGCTTTGCAGGGTGAATGAAATAATTGGATCAATTAAAATGTTTATGTGATTTTGACTTGCTGCTCGGGGTTAAATCCCTAACGTGCCTACGTACTTCCGTTTGAATGGAAGATCAAAGTCAACGTAGTTCGATAGGCCTTCTTTGAAGGGCTTTGAAGGTGTGTGCTTAATGCATGAGTGTGTGTATGCTTTGTGCATGTTTGTTTAGGCATTTTGCCAAAGGATCGATTGATTCGATTAGGCGTTCGTTGCCAAAAATGTTGGTTTTAAGGCATTTGTGCCAAAAATGGTTGTCGGGCGATTTGTCGCCAAAGTTGATATTCGGGCTTATTATTGCCAAAATTGATGTTCGGGCTTATTATTGCCGAAATTGATGTTCGGGCTTATTATTGCCGAAATTGATTTTGTCGGGCGATTTGTCGCCAAAATGATTGATTTTAAGGCTTTTAGCCAAAAATGGTTCATTTTAAGGCATTTAGCCAAAAATGGTCGATTTTAAGGCTTTGAGCCGAAAATGGTTGATTTTAAGGCATTTTGCCGAAAATGGTTGATTTTAAGGCTTTGAGCCGAAAATGGTTGATTTTAAGACATTTTTGCCGAAATTATTCGATTTTAAGGCTTTTGCCGAAAATGGTTGACTTTAAAACATTTTTGCCGAAATTATTCGATTTTAAGGGTTTTTGCCGAAATTGTTTGATTTTAAGGCGATTTGTCGCTAAAAATGGTTAATCTCATTTAAAAGCAATTTGTTTGCTAAAAATCGATTAGACCGTAGGCAAATTGTCGCCAGAATAATTAATTAGATGTAGGCAATTTTATTGCCAAAAAAAAAACGTGATTTTGAACGAGGCCATTAGTCACAATTATTGATTAATTGGACTTTTAGGTGACATGTTCGAAAATAAGGCAATCATACCATAATTATTAATTAACTAGGCACTTTAGCCAATATTGTCGGATTTAGGCTTTAATACCACGATTATTAATTAACCGGGCGTTTAAACTTAATCATGTCTTAATTGAGGCAGTTTATTTGCCGAATTGATGACGTGAATGCATTTATGCAACAACTTTAATTCAGAATCGGAGTAGAAGAAGAATATGCATGAAATGCTAAAATTAAATAGGCAGAGTTTCGGTAGTACCTGATTTAATTGGCGACCGCTTCTTAGCTCCAGATTTAGCTCCTCGTTTTGGGAATATTAATTAATTAATTAGAATTTGTTTAATTTTAGTGGCCAAGTATCACAACACATAAAAAAAATAAAGACTAAATTAAAAATGCAAAAAGCGGTAAAAGAATCGCAAAAGCGTGAGGGAGAAAGATCATCCGTCAACACAGACAGGAGTGGCCAAAAATGAAGAGGTAAGTGGCCATTTATAGGCCAAAAATGGGCCTAGGGCGGTAGGTGCCACCGATGGCCGGCAGCAGGTGCCGCCGGAGGCTGCGGCCGGTGACGCCATGGCCGGCGGCCGGAGCCGCCGTGCTCGGCGGCGGCCCCTTGGGCCTTTCACTTCAGAGGAGTTTTCAGGAGTTATGGATCTCCGAAAAATATTCCGGGACCTGTTCCGCGATCCTCGCGACATTTCGGACGTTTTAAGTACCATATTGGCATACTTTCGGTGAACTTCCAAAAAGGCCTTCGATCCGGTCGGACTGTCCGTAGTCTAGAAAAACAGGCTTTTCGAGCCTCAAAATTTGAGTATTCACAGAACCCCAACATCATCCTGCTGGGAATTCAAACCCAACTGGCATGGGCCGTTCAGAATTCAGAAGCTGCTACCTAAAGGCGCCATCGAATTAGTCACTATGGAAGGAGAGCCTGTCAATCAGATTGTCAACCAGGATCAAATGAAAAGGTTCTATGTCTGAAATGATGATTTCAAAAAAAAAAAAAAAAAAAAAAGAGCTCAGTTGAAAACCCGAAAGGGCAGCTTAGGCAAGAAATGAGCTCGCTAGGTTGAAAACCCGCAAGGGCGGCCTAGGCAAAAGTTAGAGCACGTAAAAAAAATGCAAAATAATGACAATAAAATAAAATCTTGGGATTAACGCGTGGTGCTTAGCTTAAATGCAGAATTCATGCCATGCGTTCGTGACAGATTAGTGATTGGTTGCTCAATGCCATCAACTTGACTCAAAGGAGAATAGGAAATCAAGTAGTTAGAGCGAATGACCATTGAACTAGAATAAACTTTCTTTACTTCTATATAATGTTGAAAAGAAGTAAGATTAATAAAAGATTTGAATTTCAAAATTTGGTTTCTTGTTTTGGGGTTTGTGGTTGAAGAATGCAAAACCTTCATCTCTGCTTATTTAAACAAAGATCGACTCATTCAATGTGAAATGTCTTGGCTGCTGGCCTCTGCCTAAATAAGGAATTCTTCTAGGACGTGGATCAGAGGAACGAACGCCATTTTCTCAGTGATTTCCCTAGAAGGATCAATAAAACCATGAATAAACTTTGACACTTGCATAAGTTCATGCATACATAAAAGGAGTCACATTTGTTATTTTTATTTGATTTGTGCAGGTAATAAAACAATCACTCCATTCTTTGTTGTTTCCAAGCATAAGCTTTTGTTTTTATACAATAATTTTTTACTTTATGAGTCTTTATTTATTGACCCAAGGGCAGGAGGCCCAAATAACTAACAAATAATTTCGAAAGAAAAGTTTTGTTGTCTCTCATTGTTCATATGTGCAGTAATTAACAAAGACAGAATCATCAAGATCATTGATTAAAAGGAAAGTAGAAACATTTAGATAAAAGCTCATGGCTTGAGTACAAAAGAAAAGCAACAAACGATAGTTTATTCCGATGTGGCCTACCAGCAAAGGTCAACCTCCACAGAACGTGACATCATTGTGGGGTAAAGAACCAGTTCGCATATGCAGGTGTCACAGAATCTTGTATTGTTCCTTCATCTAAATACATGGTGTTCCGATTTTGCCAACGATCGGCCAAATTAGTCAATGTGAACCCCTCCCCAAAATGCCATAAGCATGTGAATGCACGTGACTAAAGGAAGAAATGCACGTGAATGAATGAGTCGCCACCTTGTTTAATTGTTTTAGGGTAAACTAGGAAAAACCCTAAGTGACTCCAATTTTAATTAACCTAGTTACTAGATTAATTAGCCCAATGTCTAAGGCAAGGTCTTCGAACCCGAGGTGGATCCCGAGACTATGTCATGCTGATGAAACTAACCTAAGAATGAATGTTTTGCAAGGAAGATGAAATAATTTAGACCAATGAAAAAGATGTTTATGTGATTCGACTTGCCGCCCGGGGTTAGATCCCGAACGTGCCTACGTACTTCCGTTTGAATGGAAGATCAAAGTCAACGTAGTTCGATAGGCCTCTTTTAGAGGGCTTTGAATGGGATGCTTTATGCATGAGTGTGTGTATGCTTTGTGCATTTTGTTTAGGCATTGTGCCAAAGAATTGATTGTTTTAGGCATTTTGCCAAAAAGTTGATTGGTTTGATTTTAGGCATTTGATGCCAAAAATGTTGATTTTGATGGCTTTTAGCCAAAAAGATTGATTTAGGCAATTTGATTGCCAAAATGATTGATTTTAGGCGATTGTCGCCAAAATGATTGATTTTAAGGCTTTTAGCCAAAAAGAGTGATTTAGGCAATTTGATTGCCAAAATGATTGATTTTAGGCGATTGTCGCCAAAATGATTGATTTTAAGGCTTTTAGCCAAAAAGAGTGATTTAGGCAATTTGATTGCCAAAATGATTGATTTTAGGCGATTGTCGCCAAAATGATTGATTTTAAGGCTTTTAAAGCCAAAAAGATTGATTTAGTTTTAAGGCATTTTGCCAAAACTTTGATTTAAGCGTTTTATTACTAAAAAATGACTGATCTTACTTATTGGCAATTTGTTTACCAAAAGTAATTAATCAAACTGCAATGTAGGCAATTTAATGCCAAAAGAACGTGAATAATTTAGGCTACTTAGTCACAATTATTGATGAACTGGACTTAAGCCGAAAATTGTTCGAAATAAAGGCAATCATACCATAGCCATTGATAGACTAGATATTTTAAGCCAATATTGTCGGATTTAAGCTTTAATACCACGATTATTAATTAACCGGGCATTTAGCTTAATCATGCTTTAATTGAGGCAATTTGCTTGCCTATATGATGACATGAATGCATTTATGCAGTTGTAGAATTAAAAGGAGTAGAAGAGAAGCATGCATGAAGTGCTAAAATTAAATAGGCAGAGTTTTGTTTACGTACCTGATTTAATCGTCGACCGCTTCTTAACTCCAGGTTAAGCTCCTCGTTAAGGGAATTAATTTTAATTTAATTTTAAGTGACCAAATATCACAACAATAAAATGAAATTAAAATTAAAAAATGCAAGAAAGCAGTAAAGAATCGCAAAGAGCGTAGGGAGAAGGAGCGTCCGTCAACACAGACTGAGTGAGGAAAAAAGGAGGCCCGAGGCCTGTATTTATAGGTGCAAAACGGACTGTTTCCGGTGGCTGGGTCGCCGGATGGACCGCCGGCTCGGCGGCCCGCCCGGCGGCCGGGCCGCCGGCTGAGCCGCCGGATCGGCGGCCCTCCCGGCGGCCGGGCCGCCGGGTCTCGGCGGCCGGGCCGCCGATTCGTCGGCGGCCTGCCCGGCGGCTGGGCCGCCGGGATGGGCCGCCGGCTCGGCGGCTGGGCCGCCGGGATGGGCCGCCGGCTCGGTGGCTGGCTCCGGTGGCTGAGCCACCGGGGCAGGCAGGTTTATTTCGGGGGCTTTTCCGGGAGTTCCGGACCTCCAAAAAATATTCCGAGACCAGTTCCGAGATCCTCGTAATTTTCCGGACGTTTCAAGTACCATATTGGCATATTTCCGATGAACTTTCCGAAAGGCCTCCGGTCCGGCCGGACTGTTCGCAGTCCGAAAAAAAATAGGCTTTTGAGCCTCAAAAAAATTGAGTATTCACAGGCGACTGCAGCCGCTGTCGCCGGCGGCCGATAGCGGCTACCGCCGCCTTTAAGGGCGGCCGCCACCGCCGCGGCCGGGAAAACCGGCTTTTCGAGTCTCAAAATTTGAGTATTCACAGTTGCCCCCCACCGGCAACCATAAAAATGATTTATGGGCGTCGGTGGTTGTCTGAAGACCAAATTTTGAGGATAGGCAGAGGAGGGAACCCCGCCGTTGGGTTTTTCCTTGAAATGAAATGATCGAATGCAAGGATTTATGTTTGCAATTTAAAGATGTTTTTGCCTCTTTGAGGACTTAAAAAGAAATTTTGCCTCTTAGAGGACTTGAAAAAGAGGTTTTGCCTCTTAATGAGGACTTGAAAATAGATTTTGCCTCTTAATGAGGGCTTGAAAAGATGTTTTGCCTCTTAGAGGACTTGAAAAGATGTTTTGCCTCTTAATGAGGGCTTGAAAAGAGATTTTGCCTCTTAATGAGGGCTTGAAAAGATGTTTTGCCTCTTAGAGGACTTGAAAAGATGTTTGCCTCTTAGAGGGCTTGAAAAGATGTTTTGCCTCTTAGAGGACTTGAAAAGATGTTTTGCCTCTTAATGAGGGCTTGAAAAGAGATTTTGCCTCTTAATGAGGGCTTGAAAAGATGTTTTGCCTCTTAGAGGACTTGAAAAGATGTTTGCCTCTTAGAGGGCTTGAAAAGATGTTTTGCCTCTTGATGAGGGCTTGAAAAGAGATTTGCTTTATTTTTACTTTTCTCATTGAGAACCAAGGGTCCACCTAAAGTCGAAATGATCAAATGGCTTGGTTTTGGATGAAAAAGGGTTGGTTATTGGTTAGGGTTTCACCCTAGGTTTTATGTAAGAAAGTTAACCATTAACCGGGTTCTACCCTGGGTTTGGGTAAAAGAGATTGACGATGGTTGGGTTCCACCCTGGGTTGTGTATGTTTTTTTTTTATAACACTTGCCCCTGAATTCGACTTGGAGGATTTTGCCCCCTGCTTGAGGGAATTGATGCCTTTATTAGCTGAAACAGAATTTCTTCTTAATGAAAGACTAAAATTCTGTGATTACTTCTGTGATGGGAGAATGGTGAAGGTTCTTATCACTTCTTGCCCCCAGAATGGTGCTGACCATGGAATACTTCAAAACATTGGTGTTGTATTTGTCCTTTCGATCGAGGAATCAAAGAGAACAAGGTTACTTATATGACTCGAGGAAACGGACAATGTGGATGACATTGCTCGTCTGAAAGGATCGAAGAAACGATGGTCCGAGTGGAGACGAGGTATTAAAGAATTACCTCTCAATGATTATGTTTGACACTTTTTTAGGGATTGTTTTGACATTTTTCTCTCTCCCTCTTTCTTCGAGGAATGACTCAAAGAGTGACGCTTTCAAAACGGACTTTTGAGAATGACTCGATTTTTGTGGCCCGTTGTGGAATGACCACTGGTGATGGAGACTTGATTTTAGAGACTCAATTTAGAGACCCAAAGTTTTCTTGTAGTGAATTTTGACTCGAAGGAACTCAGTGATTCCTGGAAAAAATGATTTATATACTCCCAAGGAGACCTTTGAAAGCACCTTTTTTTTTTTTTTTTTTTTTTTTTTTTTTTTTTTTGCCTTAACTTTTGCCTAGTAGCCGCCCTTTCGGGTTTTCGACTCTAGCAGGCTCTTTGCCCTAACTTTTGCCTAGACCGCCCTTTCGGGTTTTCAGCCTAGCGGGCTCAATTCTTGCCTGAAGTCGCCCTTTCGGGTTTTCAACTCCAGCTTTTATTTTTCTTTTCTTCTCTTTTTTTATTTTTTATTTTTTATATTGGCAAAGAGAAAATGCTATTTATGATGCAAACTTATGTTTGTGACCGCGCCTTTGTGGCTGCCTACGTATCTCCAAGAACTCTTCGGGGGATGGGGAGAATCAGGTCTTTCGTAGTTCCTTCCGGGATGCGAACTTCGTGCTCGGCTGGTGCGGAATTCATCTCCGTCTTGATGTTAGTGCGGAATTCCTTTCCGTCTTGGTGCGGAATTTATTTCCGGCTTGCTGCTGGGGCAGAATTCAATTCTGACTTAATTTTGATTGTGGAATTCATTTCCGATTTGACTTCTTCGGGATTCCTTCCTGACTTGATACTAAATACAGAATTCATCTCCAATTTGATTTTTTTTTTTTTTTTTTTTTTTTTTTTGCAGGATTCCTTCCCGGCTGGATGTCTCTGCGGGATTCTTTCCCGACTGGATGTCTTTGCGGGATTCTTTCCCGGCTTGATGTTGATGCAGAATTCAGTTCTGACTTAATTTCTTTCGCGGGATTTCTTCCCGGCTTGATGTCTTTGCGGGATTCCTTCCCGACTTGATGTCTTTGCGGGATTCATTCCCGACTGGATGTCTTCGCGGGATTCTTTCCCGGCTTGATGTTGATGCGGAATTCATTTTTGACTTGATTTCTTCACGGGATTCCTTCCCGGCTTGATGTCTTTACGGGATTCATTCCTGACTTAGATGATGTTGAATCAACTTATTGACTCGAGCTCGCATGATAGTGATGACCCTAGGCGAATCTGACTTTGTTGTTGTAGTGGTTTTACCACTGGTTGACTGAAATGTGACTTGTATTCGCCACAAAGAGTTTTGAATACCCACATTGTGGCGGTAACTTGAGGGGCTTGAGTGTTGAAGAAGCTTTTATGCTTTGAGTTTATGGCTTTGCCATGTTTGCATTCTTGAGGTTAATTTGATTCCTTTTCTTGAACTTTATCTTCCTCTGAACTTGAAACTTATTTCCTCAATGGTTCTCCTCTCCATAAGGAATTTTGAGGAGACTCTTCCTTTTCCTCGTTTTGAGAAATGATCCTTGTTTATAAGGACACTTGTACTTGTGCCATGCTTGGCGCTTGATTTTCAAGGTGTTTGTTGTCATCCAATTCGTGAAAATGACTGCTTCTTTTAACTTGCTTTTTCAAAGTGTGAGCAGCCGCTTGGTCTTTGTCCTTATGGCTGAAATGATTTGTCATCTACCCTTGATGGGCTTGAATTTAACGGAGAGCTTGCAGTTGACTCGTTTCTGACAACTTGATTTCCTGTAGCTTTGATTTCTTTCTTTTGTGCAGAGGTTCCTTTTGACCCGCTTTTCCTTTCGCTTGCTTAGAAGCAGCCTCTCCATAAAGAATTTTGAGGCAACTTGATTCTGAGATGACTTGAGTAGTGTATGGATAGCATTGCGATTACGTGCAGGCCCAACCCAATTCCAAACATAAACTTTTTTTTTATTCTGTCGCTTTTAAGCTCAAAATTCAAACACCTCTCTGTCGGAGCATCTTCCATTCCTGGGTTTTCGGAGAAACCATTCTGGCCCTAACCCCTTCAATCGGCTTTGCCTCGGAAGTCTTGCGTACCCTTTGCTGGATCCTTTCCATGATTACCCTTCAAAACTTCCCCTTTGATGGTGCTTCTTAGGATGCCCCCAGCTTTGATTGATGCAGAGCAAATGAAAGGATGAATGCATTTTTCTTTGCCAATTTTTATTATCTTTTTGTCATTTTTTTTTATTTTTTTCAATTTTTTTTTATTATTTTTTTTTTCGATTTTTTTTCTTTTTTTTTTGCTTTCACAGGCAAGGATAGGGAAAGAGTATAAATATGATTGGAACGTAAACTGATCCCTTTTTATTGATAAGACAAAATTTGTGTACAAAAAACACTTAG
The DNA here is from genome assembly GCF_041381405.1 of Jatropha curcas. NCBI lineage: Eukaryota > Viridiplantae > Streptophyta > Magnoliopsida > Malpighiales > Euphorbiaceae > Jatropha > Jatropha curcas. The sequence continues at coordinate 13,159,834 of NC_143157.1, read as the reverse complement.
ATTTACAAATTTGAATTGAATGAAAACTTGAATGGAAATGAAAATGAAAAGAAAAAGAACTAGACCCTAAAAGATAGACTCTAGGTGGACTGTGATGGACTAGGATTGGATTGACTGTAGTGACTTTGTTCTTCTCGACGCTTCAATCGATCAGACATGTTGTTATTGGTCTTGAACAATTCCTTTGTTCTTTTGGAGGCTTGATCTCAACCTTCTCAGACACAAACTTCATTCAATTCTAAGAAAAGTTCGAAAGGATCGAACGATTCTTGTTCAGCAAATTTTTTTTTGCATTAATCCCATGGTTAGGCAAGGGATTGGTTGATGTTCAGCTTGCTCTTGGGGATGATGGACCCATTGTCGACTAGGTCTTGTAGACGGTTTTTCAAAGTCCAGCATGATTCGGTCTTATGCCCATGTCCTTGATGGTACTCACAGTATTCATTGGCTTTGAAATTCCGGGGTAGGGGATTTGGTAATGGCCTTGCTTCTAAGGGCTTCAGTAAATTTGCTTTTACTGCTTCTTGGAACACCAAAAGGGTTGGCATGCCGAGATCAGTATATTGCCTCCTTGGCTGATTGTTTCCCAAATTCCCAACACGTAAAGGATTCGTGGGGATTATACTGGCTATTTCGTTTGTCTCACTGGACCCAGCATGATTCTGCTTCTTGTATGAGTCTTCTTTGAGTTGACCCATCTGGATTAAGTCTTCCACCTTAGTTGCAGTCGCAATGAGCGATTGGAACGTAGGCAAGTACTGTGTTTGAAGCTGTGACTGGTAGACAGGCAGTAAATTCTTGATTATTATGTCAACTTGTTCTTGTTCAGAGGGTCGGTTGATCATTTGAGCAGCTTTGGCTCTCCACCTCGAAAGGAACGAGGAGAAAGACTCATTGTTCTTTTGTCTAGTGGTTTCCAGCTCCCTCCGGGTAACATCCACTTCAATATTATAATGGTACTGCGTGTTGAAAGCATTGCATATGTCCTCCCAATTCTTCATTTTGGAACGATCCAAGCTAACAAACCATCTTAATGCAGCACCAGTCAAAGATTGCTGAAACAACTGAGCAAGGAGCTCGCTGTTCAGGCCAAACGGGTTTAGGGCACCTACATACATTTTCAGATGAGTTTTGGGACAAGTGGTTCCATCAAACTTGTCCATGTTAGGCATCTTGAATTTTGTAGGTAATCTTGCTTCGGGGAACAAGGACAAGGAGTCCATGTCCACCACTTCCTTGTGGGTTTTGAGAGCAGTGATAGATCTTTCCAACAATTCCAGCTTCTCTCTCATTTTCTGAGCTTCCAGCTCAGAAGCAGTTCTGGAGGGCATGTCATCCAGGTTAAGGGCAGGGTTTGTCGGTTCAGCAGCAGGACCCTGATTAGAGGTAGTAGGTCCGCTTCCCCCGGCCGAAGCCCCATTTCCATTACCATTACCTAGTTCAGCTATCAGGGCAGTCCTTTGGGCAGCCAATGCCTCATTCATTCTGGCCTCCATCCTGGCCTCCAGTTGTTCAATGAGATTTTGGATGTCAGTGAGTGATGCCATTGGTGCAGGTAGGGTTGTAGGAGTTGTAGGTAAAACTGGTGCAGCTGGTGAAGCTGGTGAGGTCGGTGATAGTACTGTAGACGTGACTGGTACTTGAACGAGGGTTACCTGTGAAAGGACATAGTCAAAACGATTAGACTAATCCTATATAAGGTATTTTCATAGGGTATGTGAGATAGTGTGAGGTGGGGTAATGTATGGGTAAGGTATTTGGACTTGACCCTTATGATGTGGGATGGTATGACCAAACAATGTTGGGTGGTGTTGATATAGGGAAGAATGACTTGACCCTGTGAGATGGGACGGTCTGACCCTATGTGGTAGGGTAGGTAATGTTGGTATGCTAGGACACCTCGACTTTTCGAATGGCCCTAAGTTCTCAAAGGAAAATTTTTTCTTGGGCCTTAGGGGCCAAAATGTAATTTTTCAGGTCTCAGGGCCCAAAAATGTGATTTTCCAGCTTTTGAAATTAAATGTTCTTTTTTTAATGAGATGATATGTCATGAATGCGCACAACATCACGTCATACTTTGTTTATGATATGATTTTCATCATTGGGTGCATACAGTCCTAAAGGATAGGTTCTATAGGCTATGACACAAATAGAGAATTGGCTTATAAGGGGACCCTTGAACCTTGAGTAAGGATATACCTAACCACATGTGAAACAAAGAGTTTCGCGTGGGTCCAACGGTACGCATACTCATGGGCCACCCCCAAAAGGATTAGGGATGGTTTGCGGTAACAGGGAGGACGCTTTGGCTGTCCGTCGGCATAATCAAAGAGACCTGCCGATCAGCGCTACTTGCTATCCAGACTCAGAAGTTTGAACAGAAAGAGAAGAAATTCATTTGAAATTCATTTTTTATGCAATGGAGAAAAGGATTCTCGATTCGTGCAAATAAATCAACAAATTAAAATGTCTTAATCAATTTGTACAACTTGAGTTTAAATTCCTCATCTCGTATTCTTAAAGAAAGAATACTTGATTTGTGCTAAGGTACCCTGCAAAACAAAGTATTGTAAAATAATGCCCTAAAGAAGGACAGGTTAGTTTACACAACAATAGTAGTCCACTTTATGCAAAATGATTGCATTACTCATCCCCAGCAGAGTCGCCAAACTGTGAACCCCTCCCCAAAATGCCATAAGCATGTGAATGCACGTGACTAAAGGAAGAAATGCACGTGAATGAATGAGTCGCCACCTTGTTTAATTGTTTTAGGGTAAACTAGGAAAAACCCTAAGTGACTCCAATTTTAATTAACCTAGTTACTAGATTAATTAGCCCAATGTCTAAGGCAAGGTCTTCGAACCCGAGGTGGATCCCGAGACTATGTCATGCTGATGAAACTAACCTAAGAATGAATGTTTTGCAAGGAAGATGAAATAATTTAGACCAATGAAAAAGATGTTTATGTGATTCGACTTGCCGCCCGGGGTTAGATCCCGAACGTGCCTACGTACTTCCGTTTGAATGGAAGATCAAAGTCAACGTAGTTCGATAGGCCTCTTTTAGAGGGCTTTGAATGGGATGCTTTATGCATGAGTGTGTGTATGCTTTGTGCATTTTGTTTAGGCATTGTGCCAAAGAATTGATTGTTTTAGGCATTTTGCCAAAAAGTTGATTGGTTTGATTTTAGGCATTTGATGCCAAAAATGTTGATTTTGATGGCTTTTAGCCAAAAAGATTGATTTAAGCAATTTGATTGCCAAAATGATTGATTTTAGGCGATTGTCGCCAAAATGATTGATTTTAAGGCTTTTAGCCAAAAAGAGTGATTTAGGCAATTTGATTGCCAAAATGATTGATTTTAGGCGATTGTCGCCAAAATGATTGATTTTAAGGCTTTTAGCCAAAAAGAGTGATTTAGGCAATTTGATTGCCAAAATGATTGATTTTAGGCGATTGTCGCCAAAATGATTGATTTTAAGGCTTTTAAAGCCAAAAAGATTGATTTAGTTTTAAGGCATTTTGCCAAAACTTTGATTTAAGCGTTTTATTACTAAAAAATGACTGATCTTACTTATTGGCAATTTGTTTACCAAAAGTAATTAATCAAACTGCAATGTAGGCAATTTAATGCCAAAAGAACGTGAATAATTTAGGCTACTTAGTCACAATTATTGATGAACTGGACTTAAGCCGAAAATTGTTCGAAATAAAGGCAATCATACCATAGCCATTGATAGACTAGATATTTTAAGCCAATATTGTCGGATTTAAGCTTTAATACCACGATTATTAATTAACCGGGCATTTAGCTTAATCATGCTTTAATTGAGGCAATTTGCTTGCCTATATGATGACATGAATGCATTTATGCAGTTGTAGAATTAAAAGGAGTAGAAGAGAAGCATGCATGAAGTGCTAAAATTAAATAGGCAGAGTTTTGTTTACGTACCTGATTTAATCGTCGACCGCTTCTTAACTCCAGGTTAAGCTCCTCGTTAAGGGAATTAATTTTAATTTAATTTTAAGTGACCAAATATCACAACAATAAAATGAAATTAAAATTAAAAAATGCAAGAAAGCAGTAAAGAATCGCAAAGAGCGTAGGGAGAAGGAGCGTCCGTCAACACAGACTGAGTGAGGAAAAAAGGAGGCCCGAGGCCTGTATTTATAGGCGCAAAACGGACTGTTTCCGGTGGCTGGGTCGCCGGATGGACCGCCGGCTCGGCGGCCCGCCCGGCGGCCGGGCCGCCGGGTCTCGGCGGCCGGGCCGCCGGATCGGCGGCCCTCCCGGCGGCCGGGCCGCCGGGTCTCAGCGGTCGGGCCGCCGGGTCTCGGCGGCCCGCCCGGCGGCCGGGCCGCCGGTTCGTCGGCGGCCTGCCCGGCGGCTGGGCCGCCGGGATGGGCCGCCGGCTCGGCGGCTGGGCCGCCGGGATGGGCCGCCGGCTCGGTGGCTGGCTCCGGTGGCTGAGCCACCGGGGCAGGCAGGTTTATTCCGGGGGCTTTTCCGGGAGTTCCGGACCTCCAAAAAATATTCCGAGACCAGTTCCGAGATCCTCGTAATTTTCCGGACGTTTCAAGTACCATATTGGCATATTTCCGATGAACTTTCCGAAAGGCCTCCGGTCCGGCCGGACTGTTCGCAGTCCGAAAAAAAATAGGCTTTTGAGCCTCAAAAAAATTGAGTATTCACAGGCGACTGCAGCCGCTGTCGCCGGCGGCCGATAGCGGCTACCGCCGCCTTTAAGGGCGGCCGCCACCGCCGCGGCCGGGAAAACCGGCTTTTCGAGTCTCAAAATTTGAGTATTCACAGTCAACAGATGGGGTGTTATGAGACCACTTTCAAAGTTGTGGGCCCCGGGAACACGCTGTATCATCCCATACTGACGACTGATCCTATCTGGGAAATAGGCCATGGAACGGTCTAGACTGGCTGTTGAAAGAATATTTCGAATTTCTTTTTTATTGTGTGTTATATTTTCAATCTCTACATCACTATATATATACACAAGATTGTTCCAATATAGGAAGAGATCTAAATAGGAATAAACCTAAATTAGGAAAGACAATAAACCTAAACTAGGAAAGACAATATTGATTTTAATTACAAAGCTTTCAACACTCCCCCTCAAGTTGGTGCATAGATATTACTCATGCCCAACTTGCAAACCAAAGGATGAAACAGTTTGCTATTCAAACCCTTCGTGAAAACATCGGCTAGTTGCTCTTTTGAAGCTATATAGGAGACCTTTATAAGGCCTTCAACTATCTTCTCTTTTATAAAGTGACGATCAATCTCTATGTGCTTAGTTCGATCATGCTGGACTGGATTATTCATAATACTGATGGCTGCTTTACTATCACAAAACAAGGATATATTTGTTGTTTCAACCAACTTTAACTCTTCCATTAATCTGCGCAACCATAGGAGTTCACATATTCCTTTTGCCATAGCTCTATATTCTGCTTCTGCACTGGACCTTGCAACAACAGCCTGCTTCTTGCTTCTCCATGTGACAAGGTTTCCTCCAAGAAAAACACAATATCCTGAGGTTGATCTCCTATCATCAAGAGAACCAGCCCAATCCGCATCTGTATAGCCTGTTATTGTCAAATGGCCATGTTTAGAAAATAAAAGTCCTCTACCAGGAGCTGATTTTAAATATCTTAGAATCCGATGCACAGCTTCTAAGTGAGACTCCCGAGGGTCATGCATATACTGACTCACTAAACTTACAGCATAGGCAATATCTGGTCTAGTATGGGCAAGGTAAATCAACCTCCCGACCAATCTCTGATACCTGCCAACATCAACTGAACTTCCCACTCCAGCTTGAAGCTTATGATTGGCTTCAATAGGTGATTCTGCGGGTTTACATCCCAACATACCAGTTTCTTTAAGGAGATCAAGGATGTACTTTCTTTGAGAAATAAAAATCCCTTTTTCTGATCTAGCAACTTCTATCCCAAGGAAATATCTCAACTTTCCCAAATCCTTAATCTCAAACTCCCTAGCTAACAAATTTCTCAAGTGAGTCATTTCTTCTTCATTATTTCCAGTCATCACTATATCATCAACATAAACAATAAGCAAGGTGATCTTACCTTTATGATGTTTGATGAACAAAGTATGATCAGCATCGCTCTGCATGTACCCAAAAGAAAGCATAGCTTTACTAAACCTTTCAAACCATGCCCTTGGTGATTGCTTCAGCCCATATAATGACTTCTTCAGCTTGCAAACTTTTCCTCTGGTCTTGTCATCATCAAATCCAGGAGGAATCTCCTTATACACCTCTTCTTTCAAATCACCATGTAGAAAAGCGTTTTTAACATCAAACTGATGCAATTCCCAGTCAAGATTGGCTGCACAAGACAACAAAATTCTAATTGTATTCATTTTGGCTACAGGGGCAAAAGTTTCCTGGTAATCAACTCCATAGGTCTGACTGAACCCTCTAGCTACCAATCTGGCCTTGTACCTCTCAATGGAACCATCTGCCTTATGTTTAACTGTGAACACCCATTTACATCCAACTGGCTTCTTTCCTGATGGAGGAGTTACAAGATCCCATGTCTCGTTTTTTGCCAAAGCTCTTATCTCCTCAACCATTGCAGCCTTCCATTTTGAGTCCTGTAATGCCTCTTGCCAATCCTGCAGTATAGAAACAGAAGAAACAGACAAAACAAAGGCTGTATAGGAAGGGGACAGAGCATTATAAGAGATGAAATGGGAGATAGGATGTTTAGTGCATGTTCTAACTCCTTTTCTAAGAGCAATAGGAATATCAAGGTCATTGTCAGAAGGGCTGGAATCAAGATTAGGATCAGAATCATCAGGAATTAAAGAAGACTCACCAAGTTCTTGTTCGGCTGTATTTTCAAAGCCTGAAATTGGAGAAGACGGTTGATCAGAGGTCTCATGCTCCATGGTTGTATCTGTATTAGTCCGTCGTGTGTAGGTTTTCAAATCAGGTCTATCCAATCTTTCTAGAGGTTTGGGTTGTTCTCTCCTACTATCTATGTCTACAGGAAACTCCCCCTTGGGTTGTTCTCTCCTACTATCTATGTCTACAGGAAACTCCCCCTGGAAAGGAACGTCATTCATCACCTCTTCCATCTGATATTTCTCCCCCTGAAGAGGTGATTGGGAAGGAAAATAAGACTCAAATTCCCGAAAGGTAACATCCATACTCACAAAATATTTTCTAGAAGGAGGATGATAACACTTGTATCCTTTTTGAGTAGCAGAGTAACCAACAAACACACACTTCAAGGCTCTAGGATCTAATTTGCTTAGACCATTCTGATGAACAAAACAAACACAACCAAAGACTTTAGGAGGTACAATATAAGAGTTTTTTCCTTGAAGAACCTCTAATGGAGTTTTAAAATTTAAAGTACGAAGAGGCATACGATTGATAAGGTAAGCAGCAGTCAAAATAGCATCCCCCCAATATGGTTTGGGAAGATTCATAGTGAACATAAGAGACCTAGCTACTTCCAGTAAATGCCTATTTTTTCTTTCCGCAACTCCATTTTGAGCACTAGTATTGACACAACTAGTTTAATGTATAATACCATTAGAATCTAAATAGGTACGAAAAACTGCATTCATGTATTCAGTACCATTATCAGTTCTTAGGATTTTAACATGCGCATCAAACTGAGTACAAATCATTCTATGGAAATTCTGAAAACACGAAAAAACTTCATTTTTTGTTTTCATCAAATAAACCCAAGTTAATCTAGTACAACAATCAATAAAGGTCACAAACCACCTATAACCAGAAAGAGAGACAGTTTTAGTAGGACCCCATACATCAGAATGAATAGTAGCAAAAGGAATCAAGCTTTTATTATTAATTTGAGAATAAGAATGCCTGGTGTGTTTGGCAAGTTCACAAGCATCACATACTAATGAATCGAAATCACACTTAGCAAATAAAGTGGGAAATAAACGTCCTAAAACAGAAAAAGAGGGATGTCCTAATCTCCTATGCCATTGAATAACTTCATGGGAAGGATTTCTAGAAGTTCCTAACAAAGCTTGACCGGTACCCGACTTTGAAAAATGACAAACGTCATCTAACAGATACAGTCCATCGCGCAAGCTAACACTGCCAATCGTTCTCCCCGTGTTCAGTTCCTGAAATATACAATGAGTAGGGTAAAAGGTTACTTTACAATTAAGCGCTTTTGTGATTAAGCTAACAGATAATAGATTAATAGGGAATCTAGGGACATGAAGAACAGAGGAGAGTTTAATATTGGAAGTACAGTTAATAGAACCTGTGCCAGCAATGGGTACTAAGGAGCCATCCGCAATGCGAATTTTTTCTGTGCCTTGATACTTAGAATATGTAAGGAAATGTTTTATAGAGCCTGTTGTATGTTTATTTGCTCCTGAATCTATAACCCAAGAGGGTTTTGCAATTTTTGCAAGAAAGGTAAGAAAAGCATTACCTGAATTAACAAAATTAGAAGCTGCAGTCTGAGTTGAGGAAGAATCAAGCTGTGACAACAATCGTTTCAGGGACTGAATTTCCTTATCAGAAAAGCTACCAGTAGTAGATGTTTCCTCACATAAAGCTCCACCATCAGATATGTGTGCCTGCAGTCTAGAAGAACTGACCCGCTTTCCTCCACGCCCTTTAGTTGGGCGTCCATGTAATTTCCAGCAGAACTCCTTCGTGTGCCTGTTCTTACCACAATAGTCACAAAATAATTGATCGCTGTGTGAAGAACCGTTCTTGGCAGCCTGTATATGTTCACTTGCAGAATTAGCAATCAACCCTGCTTTATCAATTGTAGATCTGTGAACCATTGCATTCCTCCGAGTCTCCTCTTGCTGTACAAAAGAATATGCTTGTCGCAAGGATGGAAAAGGATCTCGTCCAAGAACTTGGACTCGAATTTGATCATACTCGTTGTTTAGGCCAGCTAGAAAATCATACACACGTTCTACTTCAATCAACTTCTGAACTTGAGTCGCATCATCAGTACATTTGGCTTGAAAGTCTTGGTAATAATCCAGTTCTTGCCATAACCCACTAAGTTCAGCAAAATACTGAGCGATAGTCAGATCTCCTTGTTTGGTTTCATGAACTTTCTGTCACAATTCATACCTCTGAGCATAGTTTCCAGTTTGCGAATACGTCTGTGAAGCGGCATCCCATATCTTCTTAGCTGTATCAAGAAGCAAATAGCCTCGGGAAATAGTTGGCTGCATGGAATTTATTAACCAAGACATAATAAGAGAATTCTCGAATTTCCATTTGTTAAAGCCTGGATCTGTCGAACCTGGTTTAGTTGCGCCACCATCAAGGTATCCCTGCAAACCTCTTGCTTCAATGAATAATAAGCAAGATCGAGACCAAGCCAGGTAGTTTGTTCCATCTAACTTCACCGGACTAATCTGAAGAGAGGGGCTCTCTGAGTGAAAGCCCATATCTACCTTTTTTCCGTCAGCCATATTGTCAGAAAAAAATTTTTAAGCGGCAGTCGCGAAGAACTGGCAGCGGCAGAAATCAACCAAAAAAAGGAAAAAATTGCAAAAAGCAAAACTGGTGCTGAAGAACCAGTAAAGGAAGAACGCCACAACAAATCGAGGCCGTCGGAACAAAAAACGTCGACGGATCTCGCCGGAAACAGCCGCACGCGCCGGCGCATGAAGAACGGCCGAAAACTTCTGGCGGCGCGTGTGCACACGCGCGTGGTCGGACAGCGACGCGGCTTGGATGGAGGGCCGATCGGCAGTCCCTCTTCCTTCTGAGCTGGGCGGTGACGGCCAACTCCTAACTCCGGCGGCACTGTGTATATCTCAGCCCTGTTTCAAATCGAAACCGTCGCCGAAAAAATTCACGGCAATGGCTCTGATACCATGTTGAAAGAATATTTCGAATTTCTTTTTTATTGTGTGTTATATTTTCAATCTCTACATCACTATATATATACACAAGATTGTTCCAATATAGGAAGAGATCTAAATAGGAATAAACCTAAATTAGGAAAGACAATAAACCTAAACTAGGAAAGACAATATTGATTTTAATTACAAAGCTTTCAACACTGGCATACAACACATAGTTGAGATTCATACTTCCAGTCGTGACCAGTCTAATCCTCCACCAAGGACAAGTCCACCGAATAGTAGGGTTACCACCAAAATCGAAGCGTCTCCGAGACCGAGATTGAAAAACGACAGGTCCATAAGTTGGAATCAAGCGAGCCGGAACCGGAGGAATCAGGCTTAATTTGTCCAGAGCCCAGGCTTGCAGTAGCAATGGACAACCACGATGATGAACATTGAAGTCAGTGATGTGAAGGGCAATATCCCTGACCCAACACATCGTTTCTCCCATGATCATCATGAAGACGGTACGATGGTACAATTGCATGTCACGAACAACGATCAGAAGTCGGAAATCTCCAATTCTGGGTTGACGATTCTTCATGGCATACACATTCAATAGCAAGAAGCAACAAGCTCGGATCCAAGGAAGATCTAGATCAGCGGACAAAACCTTATTCAAGAAAGGTTCCAAGGGAAGACCTTGATCCACGTTTATGCCATCAGGAAGGTAAATTGGGCACAAGGCCATGATTTCAATTAGATCGTACCTAGGACCTGGGGGGAAGGCTGGAGTTTCATCTTGTTCAGGATGATGGTCCATTACAGCACACATTTCCTCATAAGTCGGAGTTACTTCAGAGTCTTCAAACCGGAAAACCATGGTGCTAGATTAAAATGAGCAACGAGCCAAGAAAGGAAACCATAATCAGGCTTCAAATCTTGAAAGTATTTCAACCAGGTGAGTTGGTTCATAGGAGAAACTCCCCATAGGTCATCAGGAATGGACTGGACGAAAGTTGAGACTTGGTGTCGGAAAGCCATGAATAAGGTTATTCAAGAAACGGGTTCGCTTTGAATCCTGGATGTGAAAGAAAGGTGGAAAGAAACCCTATTTGTAGAAGGATAAAGCGACCAATGAACGAACCATTGTCAATGTCCGACATAATAACCACTGTCAGAGGTAGTTGGAAGAACAGTTAAGTATGGACCGCTCGGGTTGGTAAACATTTAGACTCGCATCAATAAGAAGGACGGCCTGTACAATAAGGAAGTAGAGTCTTTATGATCGCATTAATCGAGAAAGGATGGTTGAGCCATTACGTCCGCAATTCACTGAGTGGACCGCCCTATCAGGTAGGTACTACGGTATCCTTCCTTTTTGGAAATTGATTTTTGGTCATATTCCGTATTAAGTTCATTATTTTATTTTTTTTATTTTATTTTTATTCATTTCATTTCGTTTATTCATTTACATTAAATCGATTCACTGACTGCTAATAAGGTGAACCATTTTTATGAACAAATGGGACATCGCTATTTTGTGTTTGGTGTTGTGTTCGTGTTTTGTTTTTGCAGGAAAAAGACTTCACAGTTATAAAACATAAACACTTGTGATAAAGTGATAAAATAAAAGTTGTGAAAATATAAAAAAAAATAAATAATAATGATATAACTGTACAACTATTCAAAAATAAATAAATAATAAAACACCGCTAAATGTTCAAAATGTTCAAAAATGGAGGAGACGTGCAGCAAGACTACCGCCGCCTACGGTTAGGACCAGCAACAGTAGGAGGGGGTGGAGACGGTGGTGCGCCATCCGAAGAAGAGCCATCCTCATCCTCATCAGAAGAGTCGAGTGGGATGCCCTCGACCTCTAATCTCGTCCGAAGCCGCTCCACCTCTGCCTGAAGCCGGCTCACGGCACTAGACTGATGGGACTGATGCCTCCGCAGCCTACCGATCTCCAGGTCCTGTAAAACAACCAAAATGTGTAAGGAAAGGTAAACAAATAATAAGGAAGAGGGATGAGACACAGGAAGACTGTAATCACCCGCTCATGTACATCAGAGTAGAGCCGACCGATGTAGGATCGGGCAAACCCGAACCGCTGGCATATCTCCTGATACCTCTGGGCCGGCAACTGCAAACAACAAACATCCAGTAAAAAGCTATTCAGGTAAAGTACTTCTAACTTTGTAAATTCTGTTTATAACTTACATGTGTAGTGTGCTCAGGGTCCAACTGCACCGGAGGAGGAGCCTGTCGAAGATCAGCAGGAATAACGACGCCAGATCCTAAGCCTAGACTAGGGTCCAACACCACCTCCATATCCGGCGGGAATGGGACGTCACCCAGCACTACACCGGCCGGTCCAACCGGAGCCTCCGCGCCACCCGCCTCAGCCGCTGCCTCAGCTCGGTAGTGAGCCGCAGTCTTGTGCGTCTTTCGCTCCTACATTAAGTTACAGAGAGTAATGTCATCAGTGATTTGAAACAGCGAGAATAGTAATAACAATAAACAAGCAGAAGATCAGATGAGTTACCTGGGTGTACTCGAGAACCTCGGGAAGCCGCGCCTGCATTCGAGAGGCAAAGTAAAAGGGGAAGTCGCCGGCGGACAGGAAGTCGTTCGTCGAGAAGCCTCTGTACTCTACCTCCAGGTCCTCCCGGGTTAAGCCCTCCAGCAGACACATATGCCGAGGAGGGGCATGAGGTACCCTCCGCTGTGATGGAGCTATCGGAGTGTCAAAAACTCTCTCTCCAAGAAAATAGCGATCGGCCCAGTATCCTCGCATCAGCAGCCTCGACCGGGTATGCAACTCAGCCACCTCCCGACCCGGATAGGTCCTCCAAGCCTCACAGTCCCATGGAGACAAGGACCGCTACAAAATAAGAAATTAGTATTTGTTGTGCACTGAAATAAGAGAAGCGAAAAAGAAGATAAGCTAAAAGTTTGGAGTATCTGTGTGTACTTACATTGGACAGCTCCCGGTCGTTAAGGAAGCTCCGCCAGTACTCAGGATCCTCGCCACTGGCATAAGTGTGATGGCAGTGGGCCAGATAGCGAGGAATCCTCCTGGACTCGACAGGAGAGTCGCCACTCGGACCTCCGGGGTAGATGCAGTACTCGTAGGACCACACATGTAACAGAGACAGAAAATAACATCAGTTAGTTGAACACTTGAGAATGGCGGATGAAAGAAGAAGAGAAAAAAAGTTAAGAGTGAAAGTGTGTTACCTCCAAAGGCCGGATGAACAGCCAGTTCGACTCACCGCTACCACAGGTCCAGACATCTAGACCGTGATAGAGATGCGCCAAACCAAGTGTGGCCCAGTCGAAAGACCCGACCTGGCTCAAGTCTCGCAGACATGCCAACACCGCAGGGTCTCCCTTATTCTGGGAGGTGCATAGTAGCTGGGAGGAAATGATATAGAACAAGAAGGACCGAGCAGCCTGGTCCCTCTCCTCCTTAGTATATGCAGGAGCAGCAGGTCGGGCCTCCTCCGGCAACTCCCTCCAAGCCTCCAACCGGGTCCTGATCCTCTCGGCCCAGAACCTGAAGACCATCTCATATGACATGCACCCCTGCACAGTGTATCGGGTCTGTGTCGTAACACCGAGTAGGGAACGAACTAGCTGAGCTCCGATAGCAGCTGTCTGATACCGAGCGTCTAGTGGAGGAACCGGGCCAGTGAAGCGAAGGCCGGTGATGGCAGCATAATCCATAGGTGTGAGGGTCATCTCTCCAAACCCGAACACGAAAGTGTGCGTGCAGTCGTTCCACCGCTCCATCAATGCATATCGCATAGCGGGCGGGAAACGAGGCTGCGTGCGGCGCAGTCCGGCGGCGTAATCCCCGAAGCCTGCAGCGACGACCCGGGCTCGCATAGGAGGGTCCAATAAGTCCCAGAAAGCGGAAGCATCAGTGGCCGAGCCACCCGAGCGGGCCTTGCCCAGACTAACCTGTAAGAAAATCGCAATTTCAATAAATATAAGACTAACAATTGTTCATTTTCTTCTATGGCAGGAAAAATAAAAACCAAAGTTCGGTTTGAACCATAACTGCGTCACGCAACTACAAAGCCGTGTCACGTGCCTACACAGTTGCATCACGCAACCCTGCCCAAGTTGCGCACCTAGAAGCACAGCCGCATAGCACATCTTTGCACTCGCGCCACGTTACTCCACAGCTGCGCCACGCAACTGTTTGAGATACGTTGCCCTAAGAACAGATGCACCACGCAGCCGCGAAGTCGCGCCACGCATCTCGCTAGCAGCGTCACGCAACTGTTCAAGATTCCTATTCGATTGACGAACAGTCGCGTCACGCAACTGTTCTTCCAAAGAATAGCTGCGTGACGCAACTGTCGAAGGTACGCAGTGTTTCAATTTCGATCTAATTTCACTACGTTGGTGTTGTTCTCATGCAATTTTCAGGGCAAAATCAAGTCGCCTACGAGTACTAACAAGAAAGTATCATCAAATCAAGGCATAACACAGTTAAAAGGGAATAATTCCTAAAGTTCAAGGCGAGCTAGGGTTTCTGGCGCCTCAAATAGTTGCGTCACGCAACTGTTCACACAAGAACAGCTGCGCCACACAACTGTTCATTCAAGAACAGCCGCGCCACGCAACTTCTACCTGCGTGACGCGACTGTTGACCCTGGCGCAAACACAAAGAAAGCAGTTTATCTACTACAGCTACAGATCTAAAGCAGTAAAAACAACAAAATTAAGGAAATTTTTACTTACCTCGGATCGAAAGCCGCGCATCCGACTCATCTCGTACCGGACTGGAAACTCCGTACCCGGCAACGAAAGAAGCTGCAACGGCCGCGTCCCGGGGGTTAGCGGATTCCGGCTCACCGACACCGGCTCGCCATCGAACGTCGGGATATCGGGTAGGGCCCTGAGAGTTTCCATCTCTCGAGTGTAGGCAGAAGCAGGGATTTCAGGAAGCTGACATCTTTTTCAATTGAAAGTTCAGAGAATTTTCAATTGCTTAGGGTTTGTGAATAAGTGAAACTGAATCGGTTATGAAGAAAATTACTTATAGTAAATATCTGGACCCAAGCCCATTTCTTCAAGCAAAGGGCCTAAGCCCATTCTTCTGAGCCTGAAAGGACCGATGGGCCCATCACCTTCTTTCAACGCCCAATAAGCCCGTGCGGCCCGTCACCTCTTTTCGAGACCAGCAGGTCCACACGGCCCATTTCAACGGCCCGCAATGGTCCGCTTCGGCAATTTAACGTCGATGCGCGGCACGTACACTTCAGCGATTTTTATCTACTCACCGTACCGGGGGCAGAAACATCAAATTGCTAAATTACCCTCAGGTAAGTTTTCTTTCGACCACTATATCATAAAAGGTGTACTTGAAAATGCAGATAACAAATCCTCTGTTAAATCATTTATGCCAAAATTTCTACATGGGAACATGTGATGTTCCAATATGTTTCTAACAGAAGGCAAGGTCTATTCGTACACGGACATTGCTATTTTTCTTGTGAACAAATTTTTCAGGCCAACCGGTGATGGTTTTTCGAAGCCGATAGGTCTTACTGATTAGTGATGGTGCATTGCGAAGCTAGTCAGAACAATTTCAAAACAATGATGATGTATTGCGAAGCTGTTTGAAATTTCTTCCCCAGTCAATGATTTTGAGTTGCGAAGTTGACCAAGGTAAAATCCATATCTTTCGGGCCGATCAAACCGAGCCTCGAGGATGCCTTTTCAAAACCGACTGGAGCCGACAAAGCCGATCAAACCGAGTTGAGGAGGTGGCCAGATCAAAGCCTTTCGAGCCGATCAAAACGAGCTTCGAAGACTTTGTTACCAAATCAACATTTTCGAGCCGATCAAATAGAGCTTCAAAGATGTCTCTTCAGATTCTGTGGAAACCGACTAAGCCGATCAAACCGAGCTGAGAAGGTGACCAAATCTTCAAAACCCTTTAGGCCGATCAAACCAAGCCCCGAAGGTGTCTTCCAAGCCGATCAAACCGAGCTTTGAAGTCATTCACATGTTGGATGGAAACCGACGAAGCCAAGCAAACCGAGCTTACGAGGTGACCAGTTGATTGATTCAGCATCTTTCCAAGCCGATCAAACCGAGCTTCGAGAGGATTGCCTGATAGAAGGCACGTCAATGGACCACTTTAACATTAATCGTTTATCCAATTAATGATAAAATGGGGGGGCAAACTGTTGACGCGTGATTTTATGCCTCCACCTGACCTGATGATGATACGAGGACAAAGGATAAGGTTTCACAATAAACCGGAAGTGTTTTGAACCAAAAATTGAATCAAATCGCCCAAAGGAGCCTGACCCGTGTTAGGGCTGCATCATGCAGCTAGTACCTGCGTGACGGCACTCTCAGCTGCGTCACGCAGCTCTAACAGGACTGACACCTCTGGCGCGCGCCCGTGCAATGGCCTGCACTGTTTGTATGGATACGCAGCAACTGTACGAAAAGTAATTCGCGTCACGCAGGTTTACGGGTGCGTCACGCAGCTTCTACCCGCGTGACGCGACTGCTCTGTTGCCCTAGCCATATAAATACAACATTTTACAGTAAAAACGGGACTTTTGGCACTTTTGACATTTTGCTCTCATTTTCCTCTAAGAAATACAACTTTCTAAGTTTAGATATCTAAAAAACGACTAAAGCTCTTTCTCAAGAACTCCAGTGAGTAAACTTGAGGTAGATCAAGTCATAGATATTTAGATTTAAGATCAAAGAAAGATAATACAAAAAAAAAAGATAAAAAAAGAGGAAAAGGGAGGAAAACAATTTTATTTTCATGAAAGAACTTGACGATTGTGCTCCTGGGATTGTGAAACATTATCTCTAAAATCAATATCAGCGTATGCAATCCTCAAATCTGAGGGCTAGGTAACGATTCTAACTTTTCTTTTTCGTTTTTTTAGTATTCTATCTCTTAAAATCTCATTTTCACATTGTTTGGTTGAATTGTTATTGATAAAATGCAAGTTTGCCCATTGTTGAACACTTTTGGTTTGGTTTTAATCATTTTAAACAAAAAGAACACGTAAAAAGGGAAGGTTTGAAAGGTAGTTGCGGACCAGAGTAGCCGCGTCACGCAGCTACTACCTGCGTGACGCGACTATTCGTGTCCAAAATCCTTTATTTTGGGTTAGACCACCTGCGTGACGCAGCTGTTCGCGTATTCAGTTTTTATTTTGTTTTTATACTCTGTTTAGTATTTCATTGTAAATAAATAATCAATATGTCTGAGTGTTTTAAATAAACTATGAACAGCTCCGCCACGTAGCTAGAAGTTCCGTCACGCGACTGTTCTTCATAGAACAGCTGCGTGACGCGACTGTTCTAGTCTACAGGATCATAACTGGAGTTCCGTCACACGACTGTTCTTCATAGAACAGCTGCGTGACGCAACTGTTATAAGTTCCAGAATAAGAGACTAGAGTTCCGTCACGCGACTATTCTTCATAGAACAGCTGCGTGACGCAACTGTCTCCCAGTTTTAATTTACTTTTGTTATTTCATTTTAACTCCACGTTATTAAGTAGATTTTAATCCTAATCTAGGAAATGATCAATAATGGGCAAATTAAGTTTTAATCAAGCAAAGTCAATTAATTATTGATGATTATTAGATTTTCAAGATTTTATTTCTTATCGTTTATTATTAATTACATTACTAAACTCGGTTTGTGGCCCGCCTTTAACCATAAGGCAAGAGCGGGTCTTTTACTTTATTTGATATGTATTATGGATGGATGATGGATGATATGATTTATCTGTAATGAATGCAATGAATGAATCTAATTGGGACGGTTAATTAATTTTCCACATAGGAACTCGGTTCGATTTATTCGAGTTCGGTTTAATTAAATAATTTGGCTTTTCTAAAATAAAATCAAATTAGAAATCGTAGGTTAAAAGAGGCCGGTTTTCCGGGCGTCGGCTTCCAACGGGCCGACGTACCCAATTCCCTTACCTAGAACCTCATTGGTTCATCTGACCAGTTTTTCTAAATAAAAGGCCTTGAATAAAATGGGTTAAAATGGAGTCATTTTCACAAAATAAAAGAAATGGAAACGGTCCCATTGCCGAAAAAAATGGGTGGCCACTAAAAATGATTTATAAGACCGATTTATCGGCATCGCATATCCAAAAAAGGTTTTTATCACCGCTTTTCAAAAATAAATACACATCAAAACAATAAACTCTTAATGATTTTTCTCCGGGGGGTAAACAGTGACGCGACTGTTCGTCAATCGAATAGGAATCTTGAATAGTTGCATGACGCTGCTAGCGAGATGCGTGGCGCGACTTCGCGGTTGCGTGGCGCATCTGTTCTTAGGGCAACGTATCTCAAACAGTTGTGTGGCGCAGCTGTGGAGTAGCATGGCGCGAGTGCAGAGATGCGCTACGCGGCTGTGCTTCTAGGTGCGTAACTTGGGCAGGGCCGCGTGACGCAGCTGTGTAGATGCGTGACGCGGCTTTGTAGCTGCGTGACGCAGCTATGGTCCAAACTGAAATTTGGTCTTTATTTTTCCTGCGATAAAAGAAAATGAACAGTTGTTAGTCTTATATTTATTGAAATTGAAATTTTCTTACAGGTGAATCTGGCAAGGCCCGTTCGGCCGAATCAGCCACTGATGCTTCTGCCTTCTGGGACTTATTGGACCCTCCTATGGGAGCCCGGGTAGTCGCTGCAGGCTTCAGGGATTACGCCACACGCAGCCTCGTTTCCCATCCGCTATGCGATATGCATTGATGGAGCGGTGGAACGACTGTACGCACACCTGCGTGTTCGGCTTCGGCGAGATGACTCTCACGCCCGTGGACTATGCTGCAATTACTGGCCTGCGCTTCACTGGCCCAGTTCCCCCACTGGATGCTCGGTATCAGACGGCCGCTCTCGGGGCCCAGTTAGTCCGTTCCTTGCTCGGCGTCACTACGCAGACCCGGTACACCGTCCAGGGGTGTATGTCTTATGAGATGATCTTCCGGTTCTAGGCCGAGAGGATCAGGACCCGGTTAGAGGCTTGGAGGGAGTTACCGGAGGAGGCTCGACCTGCTGCTCCTGCTTACACTCGGGAGGAGAGGGACCAGGCTGCTCGGTCCTTCTTGTTCTACATTATTTCGTCCCAGTTTCTATGCACCTCCCAGAATAAGGGAGATCTGGCGGTGCTGGCTTGTCTTCGACTGGGCCACACTTGGTTTGGCTCACCTCTATCACAGTCTGGATGTCTGGACTCGTGGTAGCGGTGAGTCGAACTGGCTGTTCATCCGGCCTTTGGAGGTAACGTTCTTTCACTCTTTACTTTTTACTTCTCATTCTGAACTGTTCAGCTTACTGATACCGTTACTTCTTCTGTTGCAGGTATGGTCCTACGAGTATTGCATCTACCCCGGAGGTCCGAGTGGCGACTCTCCTGTCGAGTCCAGGAGGATTCCTCGCTATCTGGCCCACTGCCATCACACTTATGCCAGTGGCGAGTATCCCGAGTACTGGCGGAGCTTTCTTAAAGACCGGGAGCTGTCCGATGTGAGTACACAGATATTCTGAACATTTAGCTTATCTTCTTTTTCCCTTTTCTTATTTCAATGCACAACAAATACTAATTTCTTATTTTGTAGCTGTCCTTATCTCCATGGGACTGCGAGGCTTGGAGGACCTACCCGGGCCGGGAGGTGGCTGAATTGCACACCCGGTCTAGGCTGTTGATGCGAGGATACTGGGCTGACCGGTACTTTCTTGGAGAGAGAGTCTTTGACACCCCGATAGCTCCGTCACGGCGGAGAGTGCCTCATGCTCCTCCTCGGCATATGTGTCTGCTGGAGGGCTTGACCCGGGAGGATTTGGAGATAGAGTACAGAGGCTTCTCGGTGAACGATTTCCTGTCCATCGGTGACTTCCCCTCTTACTTCGCCTCCCGGATGCAGGCCCGGCTTCCCGAGGTCCTCGAGTACACCCAGGTAACTCATCTGATCTTCTGCTTATTTACTGTTATTACTATTCTCGCTGTTTCAAACCACTGATGCCATTACTCTCTATAACTTAATGTAGGAGCGGAAGACGCACAAGACTGCGGCTCACTACCGAGCTGAGGCAGCGGCTGAGGCGGGTGGCGCGGCGGCTCTGGCTGGACCGGCCGGTGTAGTGCTGGGTGACGTCCCGTTCCCACCTGATATGGAGGTGGTATTGGACCCTAGTCTAGGTTTGGGATCTGGCGTCGTCATTCCTGCTGATCTTCGACAGGCTCCTCCTCCGGTGCAGTTGGACCCTGAGCACGCTACACACGTAAGTCATAAACCGAATTTACAAAGTTAAGAGCATTGTACCTGAGTAATCTTTTAACGGATATTCCTCGTTTGCAGGTGCCGGCCCAGAGGTATCAGGAGATATGCCAGCGGTTCGATTTTGCTCGAGCTTACATAGGTCGGCTCTACTCCGAGCGGCACGAGCTGGTATGAACTTTACACATAT
Source organism: Jatropha curcas (assembly GCF_041381405.1). Classification (NCBI taxonomy): domain Eukaryota; kingdom Viridiplantae; phylum Streptophyta; class Magnoliopsida; order Malpighiales; family Euphorbiaceae; genus Jatropha; species Jatropha curcas. Next base: position 13,139,490 of record NC_143157.1, on the reverse strand, counting down.
TTACCTTTTAGCTTCTTATTATGTTGGTAAATTTTCTTACACATGCTTGCCTTTACAGGAGCTGGAGAACGGGAGGCTGCGGAGGCATCAGTCCCGTCAGTCTAGTGCCGTGAGCCGGCTTCAGGCAGAGGTGGAGCGGCTTCGGACGAGATTAGAGGTCGAGGGCATCCCACTCGACTCTTCTGATGAGGATGAGGATGGCTCTTCTTCGGATGGCGCACCACCAACTCCACCCCCTCCGACTGTTGCTGGTCCTAGCCGTAGGCGGCGGTAGTCTTGCTGCACGTCTCCTCCATTTTTGAACATTTTTTGAACATTTTGAACATTTAGCGGTGTTTTATTATTTATTTATTTATTTTTGAACAGTTGTACAGTTATATCATTATTTTTATGATATTATTTATATTTTCACAACTTTTATTTTTATTACTTTATCACAAGTGTTTATGTTTTACAACTGTGAAGTCTTATTCCTGCAAAAACAAAACAACACAAAATAATGGTGTCCCATTTATTCTCAAAATGGTTCACCTTGTTAGCAGCCAACCGACTAATTTATTGTAAATGAATAAATAAAATAAAATGGAATAAATAGATAGATAAAGAATAAAATAATGAACCCAAAATGACAAAATCAATTCATAAACAGGAGTGGATCGTAGTACTTACCTGATAGGACGGTTAATGCGGTCATAAAGATCAACTTCTTTATTATACAAACCGTCCTTATTTATCAATGCGAGCTTAAATGTTTACCAAACCGAGCGGTCCATACTTAACTGTTCTTCCAACTACCTCTGACGGTGTTTATTATGTCGGACATTGACAATGGTTCGTTCACTAGTCGCTTCATCCTTCTATAAATGGGGTTTCTTTCCACCTTTCTTTCACATCCAGGATTCAAAGCAGACCTGTTTCTTAAATAACCTTTTTCATGGCTTTCCGACACCAAGTCTCAACTTTCGTCCAGTCCATTCCTGATGATCTATGGGGAGTTTCTCCTATGAACCAACTCGCCTGGTTGAAATACTTAAGAGATTTGAAACCTGATTATGGTTTCCTTTCTTGGCTCGTTACTCATTTTAACCCTAGCACCATGGTTTTCCGGTTTGAAGACTCTGAAGTAACCCCGACTTATGAGGAAATGTGTGCGGTAATGGACCATCATCCTGAACAAGATGAAACTCCTGCCTTGCCCCCAGGTCCTAGGTATAATCTAACTGAGATCATGGCCCTGTGTCCGGTTTATCTTCCTGATGGCATAAACGTGGATCAAGGTCTTCCCTTGGAACCTTTCTTGAACAAGGTTTCGTCCACTAATCTAGATCTTCCTTGGATCCGAGCTTGCTGCTTCTTACTACTGAATGTGTATGCCATGAAGAACCGTCAACCCGAAGTTGGAGATCTCCGACTTCTGACCGTTGTTCGTGACATGCAATTGTACCATCGTACTGTCTATATGATGATCATGGGAGAGACAATGTGTTGGGCTAGAGATATTGCCCTTCACATTACCAGCTTCAATGTTCATCACCGCGGTTGTCCATTGCTATTGCAAGCCTGGGCTCTGGACAAATTAAGCCTGATTCCTCCTATTCCAGCTCGCTTGATTCCGACCTACGGGGCTGTCATTTTTCAATCTCGTTCTCGGAGACGCTTTGATTTTGGTGGTAATCCTACCATTTGATGGACTTGTCCTTGGTGGAGGATTAGACTGGTCACGACTGGGAGTATGAATCTCAATTATGTGTTGTATGCCAGTCTAGACCGTTCCATGGCCTATTTCCCTGATAGGATCAGCCGTCAGCATGGGATGATACAACGCGTTCCCAGAGTCCATAACTTCGAGAGCGGTCTTATTACGCAGCATTGTGGACCCCTCCCCAAAATGCCATAGGCATGTGATGCATATGATGAATGAGAAGAAATACACGTGATGTGTGTGAGTCGCCACCTTGTTTAATTATTTAAGGGTAAACTAGGAAAAAACCCTAAGTGACTCCATTTTTAATTAACCTAGTTACTAGATTAATTATCCCAATGATTAAGGCACAATCTACGAACCCGAGATGGATCCCGAGACTATGTCATGCCGATAAACTAACCGATGAATGAATGCTTTGCAAGGTGAATGATGGATTAATGAAATGTTTGAGTGATTTTGACTTGCCACCCGGGGTGAAATCCCGAACGTGCCTACGTACTTCCGTTTGAATGGAAGATCAAAGTCAACGTAGTTCGATAGGCCTCTTTTAGAGGGCTTTGAATGGGATGCTTAATGCATGAGTGTGTGTATGCTTTGTGCATTTTGTTTAGGCATTTTGCCAAAGGATTGATTGATTTGATTTTAGGCATTTGATGCCAAAAATGTTGATTTTAATGGCTTTTAGCCAAAAGGATTGATTTGGGCAATTAGTTTGCCAAAAATTGATGTTTGAGGCATTTGTGCCAAACGAATTGTTTTAAGGCTTTTAAAGCCAAAATATTGGTTTAGGCAATTAATTTGCCAAATGACGCTAATTGGGCGATTGTCGCCAAAGTTGATTGATTTAAGGCAGTTTATTTGCCAAAAAATTGTTTGAAGGCTTTTAGCCAAAGAAATTTAATTTAAGCGATTTGTCGCTAAAAAGGTTAATCTTCACTTATAGGCAATTTGTTTGCCTAAAGTGATTAATTAAATTGAAATATAGGCAATTTATTGCCATAATAAAAAAAGTGTTTAATTAGGGCCTTTTAGTCACAATTATTGATTAATTAGACTTAAGCCAAAACTTGTTCGAAATAAAGGCAATTTCACCATAGTTATTGATTAACTAGGCTTTTAGCCAATATTGTCGAATTTAAACTTTAATACCACGATCATTAATTAACCGGGCATTTAGCTTAAGTTTATTTAATTGAGGCAATTTATTTGCCTAGTTAATGGTATGAATGCATTTATGCAGTTATAGAATTTAAGAGGAGTAGAAAAGAAGCATGCATGAAATGCTAAAATTAAAACAGAGTTTAGTTTTGCGTACCTGATTTAGTCGACGGCCACTTCTTAACTCCAGGTTAAGCTCCTCGTTAAGGGAAATTAATTAATTTAATTTTAATGACCACTTAACAAAGAAAGAAAGCAATAAAAGCTAAATTAAAATGCAAAAAAAAGCAGTAAAGAATTCGCAAGGAGCGAGAGGGAGAAGGAGCGTCCGTCAACACAGACTGAGTCCGGAAAAAAGGAGGCCCGAGGCCTGTATTTATAGGCGCAAAACGGACTGTTTCCGGTGGCTGGGTCGCCGGATGGATCGCCGGGCTGCCAAGTCTCGGCGGCCGGGCCGCCGGCTGAGCGGCCGGATCGGCGGCCGGGCCGCCGGCTGGGCCGCCGGATCGGCGGCCCTCCCGGGGGCCGGGCCGCCGGGTCTCGGCGGCCCGCCCGGCGGCCGGGCCGCCAGTTCGTCGGCGGCCTGCCCGGCGGCTGGGCCGCCGGGATGGGCCGCCGGCTCGGCGGCTGGGCCGCCGGGCGGCGGCCTTCCCGGCGGCTGAGCCGCCGGGATGGGCCGCCGGCTCGGTGGCTGGCTCCGGTGGCTGAGCCACCGGGGCAGGCAGGATTATTCCGGGGGCTTTTCCGGGAGTTCCGGACCTCCAAAAAATATTCCGAGACCAGTTCCGAGATCCTCGTAATTTTCCGGACGTTTCAAGTACCATATTGGCATATTTCCGATGAACTTTCCGAAAGGCCTCCGGTCCGGCCGGACTGTTCGCAGTCCGGAGGAAAACAGGCTTTTGAGCCTCAAAATTTGAGTATTCACAGGCGACTGCAGCCGCCTTTAAGGGCGGCCGCCACCGCCGCGGCCGGGAAAACCGGCTTTTCGAGTCTCAAAATTTGAGTATTCACAGTTGCCCCCCACTGGCAACCATAAAAATGATTTATGGGCGTCGGTGGTTGTCTGAAGACCAAATTTTGAGGATAGGCAGAGGAGGGAACCCCGCCGTTGGGTTTTTCCTTGAAATGAAATGATCGAATGCAAGGATTTATGTTTGCAATTTAAAGATGTTTTTGCCTCTTTGAGGACTTAAAAAGAAATTTTGCCTCTTAGAGGACTTGAAAAAGAGGTTTTGCCTCTTAATGAGGAATTGAAAATAGATTTTGCCTCTTAATGAGGGCTTGAAAAGATGTTTTGCCTCTTAGAGGACTTGAAAAGATGTTTTGCCTCTTAGAGGACTTGAAAAGATGTTTTGCCTCTTAATGAGGGCTTGAAAAGAGATTTGCTTTATTTTTACTTTTCTCATTGAGAACCAAGGGTCCACCTAAAGTCGAAATGATCAAATGGCTTGGTTTTGGATGAAAAAGGGTTGGTTATTGGTTAGGGTTTCACCCTAGGTTTTATGTAAGAAAGTTAACCATTAACCGGGTTCTACCCTGGGTTTGGGTAAAAGAGATTGACGATGGTTGGGTTCCACCCTGGGTTGTGTATGTTTTTTTTTTATAACACTTGCCCCTGAATTCGACTTGGAGGATTTTGCCCCCTGCTTGAGGGAATTGATGCCTTTATTAGCTGAAACAGAATTTCTTCTCAATGAAAGACTAAAATTCTGTGATTACTTCTGTGATGGGAGAATGGTGAAGGTTCTTATCACTTCTTGCCCCCAGAATGGTGCTGACCATGGAATACTTCAAAACATTGGTGTTGTATTTGTCCTTTCGATCGAGGAATCAAAGAGAACAAGGTTACTTATATGACTCGAGGAAACGGACAATGTGGATGACATCGCTCGTCTGAAAGGATCGAAGAAACGATGGTCCGAGTGGAGACGAGGTATTAAAGAATTACCTCTCAATGATTATGTTTGACACTTTTTTAGGGATTGTTTTGACATTTTTCTCTCTCCCTCTTTCTTCGAGGAATGACTCAAAGAGTGACGCTTTCAAAACGAACTTTTGAGAATGACTCAATTTTTGTGGCCCGTTGTGGAATGACCACTGGTGATGGAGACTTGATTTTAGAGACTCGATTTAGAGACCCAAAGTTTTCTTGTAGTGAATTTTGACTCGAAGGAACTCAGTGATTCCTGGAAAAAATGATTTATATACTCCCAAGGAGACCTTTGAAAGCACCTTTTTTTTTTTTTTTTTTTTTTTGGCCTTAACTTTTGCCTAGTAGCCGCCCTTTCGGGTTTTCGACTCTAGCAGGCTCTTTGCCCTAACTTTTGCCTAGACCGCCCTTTCGGGTTTTCAGCCTAGCGGGCTCAATTCTTGCCTGAAGCCGCCCTTTCAGGTTTTCAACTCCAGCTTTTATTTTTCTTTCCTTCTCTTTTTTATTTTTTATTTTTTATATTGGCAAAGAGAAAATGCTATTTATGATGCAAACTTATGTTTGTGACCGCGCCTTTGTGGCTGCCTACGTATCTCCAAGAACTCTTCGGGGGATGGGGAGAATCAGGTCTTTCGTAGTTCCTTCGGGGATGCGAACTTCGTGCTCGGCTGGTGCGGAATTCATCTCCGTCTTGATGTTAGTGCGGAATTCATCTCCGTCTTGATGTTAGTGCGGAATTCCTTTCCGTCTTGGTGCGGAATTTATTCCCGGCTTGCTGCTGGGGCAGAATTCAATTCTGACTTAATTTTGATTGTGGAATTCATTTCCGATTTGACTTCTTCGGGATTCCTTCCTGACTTGATATTAATACAGAATTCATCTCCGTTTTGATTTTTTTTTTTTTTTTTTTTTTTTTTTTGCGGGATTCCTTCCCGGCTGGATGTCTCTGCGGGATTCTTTCCCGGCTTGATGTTGATGCAGAATTCATTTCTGACTTAATTTCTTTCGCGGGATTTCTTCCCGGCTTGATGTCTTTGCGGGATTCCTTCCCGACTTGATGTCTTTGCGGGATTCATTCCCGACTGGATGTCTTCGCGGGATTCTTTCCCGGCTTGATGTTGATGCAGAATTCATTTCTGACTTGATTTCTTCGCGGGATTCCTTCCCGGCTTGATGTCTTTATGGGATTCATTCCTGACTTAGATGATGTTGAATCAACTTATTGACTCGAGCTCGTATGATAGTGATGACCCTAGGCGAATCTGACTTTGTTGTTGTAGTGGTTTTACCACTGGTTGACTGAAATGTGACTTGTATTCGCCACAAAGAGTTTTGAATACCCACATTGTGGCGGTAACTTGAGGGGCTTGAGTGTTGAAGAAGCTTTTATGCTTTGAGTTTATGGCTTTGCCATGTTTGAATTCTTGAGGTTAATTTGATTCCTTTTCTTGAACTTTATCTTCCTCTGAATTTGAAACTTATTTCCTCAATGGTTCTCCTCTCCATAAGGAATTTTGAGGAGACTCTTCCTTTTCCTCGTTTTGAGAAATGATCCTTGTTTATAAGGACACTTGTACTTGTGCCATGCTTGGCGCTTGATTTTCAAGGTGTTTGTTGTCATCCAATTCGTGAAAATGACTGCTTCTTTTAACTTGCTTTTTCAAAGTGTGAGTAGCCGCTTGGTCTTTGTCCTTATGGCTGAAATGATTTGTCATCTACCCTTGATGGTCTTGAATTTAACGGAGAGCCTGCAGTTGACCCGTTTTTGACAACTCGATTTCCTGTAGCTTTGTCCTTGATTTCTTTCTTTTGTGCAGGAGTTCCTTTTTGACCCATTTTTTTCTTTTGCTTGTTTTCTTCCTTTTGACCAGGGGTTCCTTTTGTCCCGTTTTTCCCTATGCTTGCTTAGAAGCAGCCTCTCCATAAAGAATTTCGAGGCAACTGGATTCTGAGATGACTTGAGTAGTGTATGGATAGCATTGCGACTTCGTGCAGACCCAACCCAATTCCAAATATAACTTCTTTTATTCTGTCGCTTTTAAGCTCGAAATTCAAACACCTCTCTCTCGGAGCATCTTCCATTCCTGGGTTTTTGGAGAAACCATTCTGGCCCTAACCCCTTCAATCGGCTTTGCCTCGGTACTGTTTTGAAGTCTTGCGTACCCTTTGCTGGATCCTTTCCATGATTACCCTTCAAAACTTCCCCTTTGATGGTGCTTCTTAGGATGCCCCAAGTTTTGATTGATGCAGAGCAAATGAAAGGATGAATGCATTTTTCTTTGCCAATTTTTATTATCTTTTTGTCATTTTTTTTTATTTTTTTCAATTTTTTTTTTATTATTTTTTTCGATTTTTTTTTTTTGCTTTCACAGGCAAGGATAGGGAAAGAGTATAAATATGATTGGAACGTAAACTGATCCCTTTTTATTGATAAGACAAAATTTGTGTACAAAAGACACTTAGATTTACAAATGAATACTTGAATGGAAATGAAAAAGAAAAAAAACGAGACCCTAAAAGATAGACTCTAGGTGGACTGTGATGGACTAGGATTGGATTGACTGTAGTGACTTTGTTCTTCTCGATGCTTCAATCGATCAGACATGTTGTTGTTGGTCTTGAACAATTCCTTTGTTCTTTTGGAGGCTTGATCTCAACATTCTCAGACACAAACTTCATTCAATTCTAAGAAAAGTTCGAAAGGATCGAACGATTCTTGTTCAGCAAATTTTTTTTTGCATCAATCCCATGGTTAGGCAAGGGATTGGTTGATGTTCAGCTTGCTCTTGGGGATGATGGACCCATTGTCAACTAGGTCTTGTAGACGGTTTTTCAAAGTCCAGCATGATTCGGTCTTATGCCCATGTCCTTGATGGTACTCACAGTATTCATTGGCTTTGAAATTCCGGGGTAGGGGATTTGGTAATGGCCTTGCTTCTAAGGGCTTCAGTAAATTTGCTTTTACTGCTTCTTGGAACACCAAAAGGATTGGCATGCCGAGATCAGTATATTGCCTCCTTGGCTGATTGTTTCCCAAATTCCCAACACGTAAAGGATTCATGGGGATTATACTGGCTATTTCATTTGTCTCACTGGACCCAGCATGATTCTGCTTCTTGTATGAGTCTTCTTTGAGTTGACCCAACTGGATTAAGTCTTCCACCTTAGTTGCAGTCGCAATGAGCGATTGGAACGTAGGCAAGTACTGTGTTTGAAGATGTGACTGGTAGACAGGCAGTAAATTATTGATTATTATGTCAACTTGTTCCTGTTCAGAGGGTCGGTTGATCATTTGAGCAGCTTTGGCCCTCCACCTCGAAAGGAACGAGGAGAAGGGCTCATTGTTCTTTTGTCTAGTGGTTTCCAGCTCTCTCCGAGTGACATCCACTTCGATATTATAATGGTACTGCGTATTGAAAGCATTGCATATGTCCTCCCAATTCTTCATTTTGGAACGATCCAAGCTTACAAACCATCTTAATGCAGCACCAGTCAAAGATTGCTGAAACAACTGAGCAAGGAGCTCGCTGTTCAGGCCAAACGGGTTGAGGGCACCTACATACATTTTCAGGTGCGTTTTAGGACAAGTGGTTCCATCAAACTTGTCCATGTTGGGCATCTTGAACTTTGTCGGCAGTCTTGCTTCGGGGAACAAGGACAAGGAGTCCATGTCCACGACTTCTTTGTGTGTCTTGAGGGCAGTGATAGACCTTTCCAGGAGTTCTAGTTTCTCTCTCATTTTCTGAGCTTCCAGCTCAGAAGCAGTTCCAGAGGGCATGCCATCCAGGTTAAGGGTAGGGTTTATTGGTTCTGCAGCAGGTCCCAGATTGGAGGTAGAAGGTCCACTTCCCCCGGCGGAAGCCCCATTTCCATTACCACCACCAAGTTCGGCTATTAGGGCAGTCCTCTGGGCAGCCAATGCCTCATTCATTCTAGCCTCCATTCTGGCTTCCAATTGTTCAATGAGGTTTTGGATGTCAGACAGTGATGCCATTGGTGGAGTTGGGGTTGTTGGACTTGTGGGTGAGAGCTCAGTTGGTGTTTCGGGTACAGGTGGTCTTTGGAGGGGTACCTGTAAAAAGACATAGTCAAAATGATTAGACTATAAGGTATTTTCATAGGGTATGTGAGATAGTGTGAGGTAGGGTAGTGTATGGGCGAGGTATTTGGACATGACCCTTGTGATGTGGGGTGATATTGGTATGCTAGGACACCTAGGATAGAACTCCATGGGATGTGATATGTAAGGTAGAGTGTTTAGGGCTGGACACCTCGACTTTTCGAAAGACCCTAAGTTCTCAAAAAAAAAAATTTTTTGGGCCTTAGGGGCCAAAATGTAATTTTCCAGGTCTTAGGGACCAAAAATGTGATTTTCCAGCTTTGAAAAGGAATGTTTTTTTTTTGTGAAGTATGGGATGAATGCGTGAATGCGCAGGACATCACAACATAATTCATTTTAATGGAATGATCCAGCATCATTGGGTGCATACTGTCCTAAAGGATAGGTTCTATAGGCTATGACACAAATAGAGGATTGGCTTATTAAGGGACCCTTGAGCCTTGAGCATGGATATACCTAACCACATGTGAAACAAAGAGTTTCGCGTGGGTCCAACAGTACGCATGCCCATGGGCCACCCCCAAAAGGATTAGGGATGGTTTGCGGCAACAGGGAGGACGCTTTGGCTGTCCGTCGACATAATCAAAGAGACCTGCCGATCAGCGCTACTTGCTATCCAGACTCAGAAGTTTGAACAGAGAGAGAAGAAATTCATTTGAAATTCATTTTTTATGAAATGGAGAAAATGATTCTCTCAATCGTGCAAATAAATAAACAAATTTAAAGTACAGTTCAATTAGGTCCAAATTCTCCGCATTAAGCATTCTTAAAGAAAGAACACTTAATCTTTGCTAGGGTACCCTGCAAAACAAGGCATAGTAAAATAATGCACTAAAGAAGGACAGGTTAGTTTACACAGCAATTGTAGTCCACTTTATGCAAAATGATTACATAAATCCCCAGCAGAGTCGCCAAACTGTGGACCCCTCCCCAAAATGCCATAGGCATGTGATGCATATGATGAATGAGAAGAAATACACGTGATGTGTGTGAGTCGCCACCTTGTTTAATTATTTAAGGGTAAACTAGGAAAAAACCCTAAGTGACTCCATTTTTAATTAACCTAGTTACTAGATTAATTATCCCAATGATTAAGGCACAATCTACGAACCCGAGATGGATCCCGAGACTATGTCATGCCGATAAACTAACCGATGAATGAATGCTTTGCAAGGTGAATGATGGATTAATGAAATGTTTGAGTGATTTTGACTTGCCACCCGGGGTGAAATCCCGAACGTGCCTACGTACTTCCGTTTGAATGGAAGATCAAAGTCAACGTAGTTCGATAGGCCTCTTTTAGAGGGCTTTGAATGGGATGCTTAATGCATGAGTGTGTGTATGCTTTGTGCATTTTGTTTAGGCATTTTGCCAAAGGATTGATTGATTTGATTTTAGGCATTTGATGCCAAAAATGTTGATTTTAATGGCTTTTAGCCAAAAGGATTGATTTGGGCAATTAGTTTGCCAAAAATTGATGTTTGAGGCATTTGTGCCAAACGAATTGTTTTAAGGCTTTTAAAGCCAAAATATTGGTTTAGGCAATTAATTTGCCAAATGACGCTAATTGGGCGATTGTCGCCAAAGTTGATTGATTTAAGGCAGTTTATTTGCCAAAAAATTGTTTGAAGGCTTTTAGCCAAAGAAATTTAATTTAAGCGATTTGTCGCTAAAAAGGTTAATCTTCACTTATAGGCAATTTGTTTGCCTAAAGTGATTAATTAAATTGAAATATAGGCAATTTATTGCCATAATAAAAAAAGTGTTTAATTAGGGCCTTTTAGTCACAATTATTGATTAATTAGACTTAAGCCAAAACTTGTTCGAAATAAAGGCAATTTCACCATAGTTATTGATTAACTAGGCTTTTAGCCAATATTGTCGAATTTAAACTTTAATACCACGATCATTAATTAACCGGGCATTTAGCTTAAGTTTATTTAATTGAGGCAATTTATTTGCCTAGTTAATGGTATGAATGCATTTATGCAGTTATAGAATTTAAGAGCAGTAGAAAAGAAGCATGCATGAAATGCTAAAATTAAAACAGAGTTTAGTTTTGCGTACCTGATTTAGTCGACGGCCACTTCTTAACTCCAGGTTAAGCTCCTCGTTAAGGGAAATTAATTAATTTAATTTTAATGACCACTTAACAAAGAAAGAAAGCAATAAAAGCTAAATTAAAATGCAAAAAAAAGCAGTAAAGAATTCGCAAGGAGCGAGAGGGAGAAGGAGCGTCCGTCAACACAGACTGAGTCCGGAAAAAAGGAGGCCCGAGGCCTGTATTTATAGGCGCAAAACGGACTGTTTCCGGTGGCTGGGTCGCCGGATGGACCGCCGGCTCGGCGGCCCGCCCGGCGGCCGGGCTGCCAAGTCTCGGCGGCCGGGCCGCCGGCTGAGCCGCCGGATCGGCGGCCCTCCCGGCGGCCGGGCCGCCGGGTCTCAGCGGTCGGGCCGCCGGGTCTCGGCGGCCCGCCCGGCGGCCGGGCCGCCAGTTCGTCGGCGGCCTGCCCGGCGGCTGGGCCGCCGGGATGGGCCGCCGACTCGGCGGCCTTCCCGCAGCCAAGCGCCGGTCTTTCGGCGGCTGGGCCGCCGGGTCGGCGGCCTTCCCGGCGGCTGAGCCGCCGGGATGGGGCGCCGGTCTTTCGGCGGCTGGGCCGCCGGGTCGGCGGCCTTCCCGGCGGCTGAGCCGCCGGGATGGGCCGCCGGCTCGGTGGCTGGCTCCGGTGGCTGAGCCACCGGGGCAGGCAGGTTTATTCCGGGGGCTTTTCCGGGAGTTCCGGACCTCCAAAAAATATTCCGAGACCAGTTCGGAGATCCTCGTAATTTTCCGGACGTTTCAAGTACCATATTGGCATATTTCCGATGAACTTTCCGAAAGGCCTCCGGTCCGGCCGGACTGTTCGCAGTCCGGAGGAAAACAGGCTTTTGAGCCTCAAAATTTGAGTATTCACAGGCGACTGCAGCCGCTGTCGCCGGCGGCACGGCCGCCGGCGATAGCGGCTACCGCCGCCTTTAAGGGCGGCCGCCACCGCCGCGGCCGGGAAAACCGGCTTTTCGAGTCTCAAAATTTGAGTATTCACAAGCATCTGCTGACTAATCTGGCTGATCGTTGGCGAAATCGAAACACTGTATATCTAGATGAAGGAACGATGCAGGACACCGTGACACCCGCATATGCCAACTGGTTCTTTGCCCCATGATGATACCATGCCTTGTGAAAATTGGCCTTTGCTGATAGGCCTCATTAGAATAAATTGTTATTTGTTGTTTGTTTTTTTTTGTACTTAAGCCATGAGCTTTTATCTAAATGTATCCGCTCTCCTTTTAATCAATGGTCTTGATGATTCTGTCCTTATTAATTCCTGCTTTCTGCATATGTAAATCAATAACAGACAACAAACTTTTTCTTTCGAAATTATTTGTTGTGTCAGTCCTTTGGGCCTCCTGCCCTTGGATTGATAAATGAAAGCTCATAAAAAATTATTCTACAAAAACAAAAAGCTTGCGCTTGAAGACAACAAAGAATGGAGTGATTACTCTATCACCTGTACAAATAAGACAAAAATAACAAATGTAACTCCTTTTATGTATGCATGAACTTATGCAAGTGTAAATGTTTATTCATGGCTTTATTGATTCTTCCAGGGAAATTACTGAGAAAATGGTATTCGTCCCTCAACGTTTTAAAAGAGTTGATTGTTTAGGCAGGGCCAATAGCCAGGACGTTTCAAACCAAGTGATTCGATCTTTGTTTAAATAAGCAGAGAGGAAGATCTTGCATTCTTTGACCACAACCCCGAAATAGGAAGAAAGACTTTAGAATTCAAATCTTTTATTAATCTTATACAGAAGTAAAGAGAGTTTATTCTAATACAATGATTGTTCGCTCTAACTACTTGATTTCCTATTCTTCTTTGAGTCAAGTTGATGGTGTTGAGCAACCAATCACACATTTATCACGAACGCATGGCATGAATTCTGCATTTAAACTAAGCACCACATGTTAATCCCGAGATTTTATCATTTTGCATTTTTTTATGCTCTAACTTTTGCCTAGGCCGCCCTTTCGGGTTTTCAACCTAGCGAGCTCATCTCTTGCCTAAGCCGCCCTTTTGGGTTTTCAACTTAGCTGATTTTTTTTTTTTTTTTTTGAAATCATCATTTCAGACGTAGAACCTTTTCATTTGATCTTGATTAACGATTCAGTTGACAGGCTCTCCTTCCATAGTGACTAATTCAGCGGCGCCTTTAGATAACAGCTTCTGAATTCTGAACGGTCCATGCCAATTGGGCTTGAATTTCCCACCAGGATGATGTTGGGCTTCATGATCCAATAACCTAATTAACACCAAATCTCCGTTCTTTAAGGCCCTTGGATGCACTCACTTGTTGTAGAAACAAGCAATTCTCCTTTTTCTCATCTGATCCTGGAATCGAGCATTCAGTCTTCTTCCGTCTAAGAGTGCCAGGTCTTCATACCTCTTCTTGGTCCATTCTTCTTCGGTCAGACCCGCTTCTACTAACACTCTGAGAGACTTCTTTTCAAGCTCTACCGGTAACACTGCCTCCATTTCGTATACCAATTCAAAGGGATAAGCTCCATTCACTGACTTGAAAGTAGTGCGATGCCCCCAGAGCGCGAAAGGAAGTTTCTCTGCCCAGCTTCTGTACCTTTCGCACATCTTTGACAGGATTCTTTTGACCTCCTTGTTCGCTGCTTCTACTGCACCATTAGCCTGAGGACGATAAGGAGAGGAATGGTGATGCTCAACCTTATATTTGTAAAGCAATTGGCCGACCTCTGCTTGAAAATGAGAACCATTATCTGTGACCATGTGATGGGGAACACCATAGCTACAGAAAATGTTCTATTTAATGAATCTTGCCACATGCTTGGCGGTTAGGATCTTATAAGATTGAGCTTCGATCCATCTAGAGAAGTAGTCGACTGCAACCAATATATACTGATTGCCGTTTGATGCTGCTGGCGAGATTTTACCGATGACGTCTATACCCCATGCAGAAAAAGGCCAAGAAGGAGTTGTTGGATGGAGTTCAACAGCAGGCAGGTGGCTTTTATTATCGTGGTATTGGCAAGCTTTGCAACGACGCACATGTTGAACACAGTCGCCTTCCATTTGCATCCAAAAATAACCTTGCCTCATGATTTTTCTTGCTAAGCTCATGCCACTTAAATGAGTACCACAAACTCCTCCATGAACTTTTCTCATTATGCCCTCTCCTTCTTTCTTGCTCACACATCTCAACAACATCCCATCCCAAACTCTTCTGTAGAGTTCATCATCGACTATAACATAATTCAGAGCCATTTTCCTGAGGATTGCACGGTCTTCTTTCGTCGCATCATCAGAAAAAGTACCATCTTTCATATACCTCAGAATATCCGTAAACCATGGTTCTTCCTCTGACTCCACCTGATTCACATAATGTTCTTGATAGCACAGGATATTGGCTGCGGTAATGATGAATGGCTTCTTCAGAACTTTAGTCAAATCCTGCCAAGCCGATGCTAAGTTTGCCAAGGCGTCTGGAATTCTGTTATAGATCCTTCCTATGTGAGTGAAAGTGATTTTGTCAAACAGTGCTGCCTTTTTCAACAAGTACTCGACATAGGGTTTTAATCTCTCTTCTTTGACTTTCCATCTCTCGTTGGCGTGCTCAATAACCAATAAAGAATCTCCTATCACCTCAACTTCTTTAGCACCGGATGCAAGAAGAGCTTCCATTCCCATGATACATGCTTCATATTCTGCCATGTTATTAGTGACTGGGAACAATAGTCTCTTGCACATGGTTGTGACTTCGCCGTTAGGTGCTTCTATGACAATACCAGCCCCAGCTCCATTTCTGTTAGCTGATCCATCAAAGTACAACTTCCAAGCTCTTGTTTCAACGCACAGCAAGTGTTCATCAGGAAACTCCAATTCCCATGATTCATCGTCCGTCACAGGGTTTTTTGCATGGAATTCTGCCACGGCTCGGCCTTTGACCGTCTTCTTTGTTACGAACTCCGCATCCACACTAGACATCTGAATCAACCACTTAGACAACCGTCCCTCTAGAGTAGGTGTTTTCTGCAAATACTTCAACGGATCAATTTTGGAGACGAAAGTGACCCTGAAGGAATCAAAATACGGCCTCAACTTCTTTATCGACCTTACTACTGCCATGCACATTTTCTCTATCAGATTGTATTTCTCTTCGATGGGCAGTAGTTTCTTGCTGATGTAGTAGATAGCTTTTTCTACTCCAGCGGAGTCCGGCTGTACCAACATTGCTCCAACTCCTACATCTTCTATAGATAGGTACAAGATTAGAGGTTCTCCTGGTCTTGGTGAACTGAGCACCGGTGGATTCATCAAATATTTCTTTATGTGGTCAAAGGCCTTCTGGCAGTCCTCATTCCACTCAAGTTGTACTGCTTGACCCGTGCAAAGAACTTCTCCAGCATCTCTGTGTGTTCCTCCTGTGTTTTTGTCATGATCACCACGTCATCTACGTACACTTCCAGTCCCTTATGGATCATATCATGAAATAACGTAGTAGCCATCCTCTGATATGTTGCCCCGGCGTTCTTTAGTCCGAATGGCATCACTTTATAGTAAAATGTTCCGAAGTCTATGGTGAAGGCGGTCTTATGCTTGTCCACTAAGGCCATCAGTATCTGGTTGTATCCGGAGAATCCGTCCATGATAGAATAACATCCCATTCCGGCAGCGCTGTCTATCAAAACATCTATGTGCGTAAGTGGAAAGTCATCCTTAGGCGAGGCTTTGTTCAGGTCCCTGTAGTCGACACAGACCCTTATCCTCCCATCCTTCTTGAGCATCGGGACTATATTCGCCAACCATTCTGGATAATGTACTTCTTCTAAGAATCCTGCATCCAACTGCTTCTGGACTTCAGCTTTGATCTTGTCCTGCCATTCTGGTCTGACCCTTCTCCTTTTCTATTTCACTGGCTTGATATTCCGATCAGTAGGGATGAAGTGCTCTGCTATTGATCTGTCGATCCCTGGCATGTCCGCATAACTCCAAGCAAATACCTCCGAATTTCTTTTAATGCATTCTTGAAGATTCTATCTGAGCTCAGGTTTGAAGTCTGATCCGATTTCAATTATTTTAGGATCTTCAGTGGTGCTTAAATTAAATGCAAAATGATGCAATGCATTTATGTCAAATATGCGCGTGGTATAATCAATGCCATGAACATGACAATCAGGAAAACAAGAAAACAAATAGTCAAAGTTCACTTCCATTGATTAAAATAAAAGAGGGAAACCATCCATATTGTTCTTAAAACAAGCATCAGAAAAGCAAAACACAGGATTAATTGCCTGTTCAATACATTCATTACAAGTATCTTTTATTGCCAAGATTACTTCATCTGGATCTGCACCTCCTTCATCTTCCGGGGTAGCTTCTTTCTTAGCCTCTCCATGCTCTATCATCTTCTCCGCCTTCCTCTCTACCTCTTCGGCATCTTCAGCAGCTAGAACAGACTGGAGGATCCTCGCCTTGGCTTTTTGCTCTTGTACTGACTTGGAAGCTTCATCCCCAATCCCCAAAAAGTCTTCAAACTCGGATATCTTCTTCAACCAATCAGATTCAGTGTTTGCTTCTGTCATACCCACCATAAACTCAGTTCCATCCACCAGTTGTTCCAAGGAAGGTTCGGGCGACTTGATTAGCTTCTCCTCATGATCAGTCATAAATATCTCCAAACCAGGGTAGGTCTTCCCCCTACTATGAAATTCTCCCTCGGCTTGTGGAACAAAAAAAATATGATTCAAATTTGACCCTCTAACTGGAGACCGAATCTCATACTTCTCTTTTTTCCTGTTCTCAGAATATCCCAATCCGCGCTTGTCTTGCTGCCCAGATGCAAATGAGAGAGGCTCAAATCTTCCTTGCAGTTCCCGACCTAAACCTCGGCCATACTGCCATTGCATTTTCTTCATCATCTTCCTCGAGAAAGGACTCATCCGATTCACTGCACTCTTGCTCTCGGTGGTGGGCGCATCAATTACTGCCACCTGAAATCCTGATAAGGGCACCGCCAGCTCTAAGCCCTCTACTATTGCTACACTCAGATCTTCTTGCGCGTTGACTGTGACCACATCTGTACCCCACGGGATTTTCACTTTTCTATGCAGAGTGGACGAAATTGCACCCAATGGATGGAGCCAAGGTCTCCCCAACAAAAGAGCATAGTTGGCTAAGATATCGAGCACAACTACATCTACCCAGCTTTCCACGGCTCCAGTGGATATCTTTGCTTTAAAAGTCCCTTTTGCATTCCGCATGGTGTTATCATAAGCTTTAACCACCATGTTTGATGGCTCAAGCTCTGATTCCTCGATTTTAAACTTGGACAGCATCTTTAGCGGACATACACACAGTGCCGATCCGTTATCAACCATTACATTCTGGGTATCTCTTCCATTGACGGTGATCTGAATGTACAATGGCTTACAGTGGTTCCTTCCTTCCGGTGGGAGGTCTGAGTCAAAGAAAGTGATTTCACCGATTCTACGCTGTAGCACGTTGATCATATCAACACTCTGAATCCGAGCCGGCACTCTGACAAAGGTCATGGCTTTAAGCAAGGCCTCTCTATGTTCTTTAGATGCTATCAGCAAATCCCATATTGAAATATCTGCTCTAGTTCTTTGTAATTGACTCAGTACCGAACTGGCGGTCACCCCACTAGGCATCTTATTCTGATTGCTTTCTCTAACCTTGACAGTCTTCTTTTGCCCTTTTACTACTTCTTCCTCTTTCTTTTTCTCTCTCGGCTCCTCTCCGCCTTTCTCTGTCACCTTCTTCTTGGTTCCATCAACAGCAATCTCTTTTCCCTTAGCCTGCACACTGCTCTCGGGATTGCATACTCGCCCACTCCGGGTCAGACTCTGAACACCTACTTCATTCACTTCTTCCTCACTGCTGTAGTACCATTGTTCCTCTTGGTCGGCTAAGCTCTTTTGAATGGCTAGCTGGAGTTGCTCATCCTCATCTTCCGGCACATCACCCACCTTTACCGTGATGCTTTTCTCGATTTCAATCTTCACTAGCACCTTTTCTTCTTCATCGCTACTGCAATCGTCCCATATGTTCAACATGGCGCACATATGCTCTTCCCATTCCGCTTCAGCCAATACTACCTCTTCCGATAATCCACTCTCGATCGCGTTGACCGATCCACCTGATTGAGACTTACGGGCTGGATAATTATACTGATATTGAGGAAGCGGGTTGTTCTTGGTGATTGGTTTGCTCTTGTCCGAAGGTTTAGTAATCTTCCCACTGTCGATCAAGTCTTGAATATCGTGCCTTAATTTGAAACATTCATCAGTTGAATGTCCCTTGCACTGATGATAATCGCAATTTCTGTCCATGTATCTCCCTCGAACTGGTTTAGTCGGGTCAACTGGCAGCTTCGACAACACCCCATTCTTGATACAAGATCTCAGTACTGTGCTCAAGGGTCTCCCCAAATCAGTGAACTCTCTCCTACGCCTTTCATTAACTGATCCCACTATAGCATTATTATTCCCCGACTGATTCTGATTACTGCTTCTGGCACTTCTGTCACCATAAGAAGTCCGGTAGTTGCCAAACCCTCTATTCTTCTTCTTTTCTTCCTTATACAGCTCCTCAATGTTCAATCCAGCGCTTTGAACTAAAGAAAAGTCTGTGAGAGGTTGGGTCAACATCCTTTCCTTGAAAAAGGGCAACAGACTCCTACTGAAGATGCAGATCAATTCTTTATCTTTTGGCCTTGTCTGAACTCTATACAACTTAGTTCTCCATCTCCTGTAGTAATCAGAAAAGCTCTCGTCCTTCCCCTGTCTTAAACTCTCCAGATCGCGCAAGCTGAATTCATCACTCTCATCGGTCTTGAAGTGCTTAAGAAAAGCGGTCTGCAACTTGATCCAATTCTTCTGAACCTCCTCATCTAGACCATCGTACCACCTCCGATAGTCTTTATGCAGTGTTTGCGGAAATGCACGCAAGACATCTTCCTCGTTATACCGGTTCATCTGTGATACTCGGAGGAATTCAGACAAGTGAGAGCGAGGATCATTGTCTCCTTCAAATATGGTATGCTTGAATGTTTTAAATGAAGCCGAACTGGTCGGGTGCAAAATGTACTCAGTGATGTGAAAATTAGTGACTGGATCTTTCTCTTTTACTGCCGCCATTTTGTTGAATCTTTCTTTCAGATCGGCAAGTTGTTTGAGCACATCATTCTCGACAGGGATAGTGTTTCCCACAGAAGCCTGATTATCTGATACAGGTTCTGGAATTGGCCTTTCTTCCACCACAAGATGACTGCTAGAAGGGGGAGTAGTTTGGTTTTGGGCCCTATCTTGGGCAAGAGCAGCGGCCACGATCTGAGCAATGGTCCTTATCTGAGCTTGCGAAAATCCGGTCTCATTTTCCGTGTTATCCGCCATTTCTATTGGATTTGAGTCAGGCTCTAAATCTGATGAACTTGAATGATTCACTGAACTAACTGGAGTAAACTCGGGGATTGGGGAGGTTCTGACGAGACGCTGACCAGGATGTCGGTTCCAAGCTCTCGAAGCAATTTCTCAGGAAGGATCAATTCTGGCAAAAAATGTCTGAGTTAAAGAGGGTCCTGTATGTGTGAATACTCAAATTTTGAGGCTCAAAGAGCCACTTTTTCTGGACTGCAAACAGTCCGGTCAGACCGGAGGTCATTCAAAAAGTTCGCCGGAAGTGTGCCAATATGGTACTTGAAATGTCCGAAAAATTACAAGGATCATGGAACTGGTCTCGGAATATTTTTTGGAGGTCCGGAACTCCCAAAAAAGCCTCTGGAACGAAATTAAGAAAAAGAAAAAAGGCACACATGCCCGCCCGAGGGGTGGGCATGCCCGCCCAAGCTAGGCAGGCAGGCCCGCCCAGCATGGGCGGGCACGACCGCCCAGCATGGACGGGCATACCCGCCCAAGCCAGGCGGGCGCGCCCGCCCAGCTTGGGCGGACACGCCCGCCCAACTTGGGCGGACACGCCCGCCTAAGCTAGGGTGGGCACGCCCGCCCAGCCCAGGCGGGCATGCCCGCCCTTGAAGGCGAGCAGGGGCGCCTGGGGTCACTTTTTTCCTATAAAAGACGGCTCTGGGGCTCCGTTTTGAGACACTCAGTCTGTGTTAACGGACGCTCCTTCTCTCTACGCTCTTTGCGATTCTTTACTGCTTTCTTGTATTTTTTAATTTTAGTTTTATTTTATTGTTGTGATACTTGGTCACTTAAAATTAAATTAAAATTAATTCCCTTAACGAGGAGCTTAACCTGGAGTTAAGAAGCGGTCGACGATTAAATCAGGTACATGAACTGAACTCTGCCTATTTAATTTTAGCATTTCATGCATGCTTCTTTTCTACTCCTAATAATTCTACAACTGCATAAATGCATCCATGCCATCATTAGGCAAACAAATTGCCTCAATTAAATAAATTTAGGCTAAATGCCCGATTAATTAATAATCGTGGTATTAATGCTAAATCCGACAATATTGGCTAAAAAGCCTAGTTAATTAATAACTACGGTTTAATTGCCTTTATTTCAAACAAATCCTGCTTAAGTCCAATTAATTAATAATTGTGGCTAAAAGCCTTAATTGATCACGTTTTGGCAACAAGTTGCCTACAATTAAATCGATCTTTTGGCAAAATGCCTTAAAATTAATCAACTTATTTTGGCAAAAAGCCTTAAATCAATCATTTTGGCGACAATCGCCCAATCAACATCATTTTGGCAATCAAATTGCCTAAATCACTCTTTTGGGCTAAAAGCCTTAAAATCAATCATTTTGGCGACAATCGTCTAAAATTAATCATTTTTGGCAACGATTGCCTAAATCAATCTTTTTGGCTAAAAGCCATTAAAATCAACCTTTTGGCATCAAATGCCTAAAAATCAATCAATTCTTTGGCAAAATGCCTAAACAAAATGCACAAAGCATACACACACCCATGCATTAAGCATACCCATTCAAAGCCCTTCAAAGAAGGCCTATCGAACTACGTCGACTTTGATCTTCCATTCAAACGGAAGTACGTAGGCACGTTTGGGATTTAACCCCGAGCGGCAAGTCGAAATCACTCAAACATTTCATTAATCCATCATTCACTTTGCAAAGCATTCATTCATCGGTTAGTTCATCAGCATGACATAGTCTCGGGATCCATCTCGGGTTCGTAGATTGTGCCTTAATCATTGGGATAATTAATCTAGTAACTAGGTTAATTAAAAATGGAGTCACTTAGGGTTTTTTCCTAGTTTACCCTAAAATAATTAAACAAGGTGGCGACTCATACATTCACGTGCATTTCTGCCTTAGTCACATGCATTCATATGCATTTGATATTTGGGGAGGGGTTCACAGTATGTATGCATGAGAAAATGGAAGCACATAGGATGAGGAATGCATTTCTAATGTGCTAATGATCAATATGGAAATAAGATCTCGATTTCAACAACTGGACCAAAATTTCGGTGTGAATAATATGACAACAACTTATTTTGTATCCAAACATTTCAGACATTATCTGTTGTCGACCGTTCCTTTTGGATTTACGATCGACTATTTTCTCTCAAATCCCTAACTTTTGCCTCGGAATGAAAGAATTTCCGAGTGGGATTTTATTATTTTTGTTATTGCGTATTTTTTGTATCCTTACTTTTTGCCTTAGAACATATGGTCCCAAGCAGGATTTCATTTTTATTTTATTACAACTTTCGTAATCTCTCACTTATTTTCAGATAATGCGAAAAATGTTAAAATACAAAAGAATTGCAACCCCCTTATAACTCCCTTTTCTTTCGGGCATTAATTCACAATAAGCGATTGCATTATATTATTCAAAACAAATTTGAGGTCCAGTCTCGAAATCAAGGTCAAATGTCCATACCGGACATTAGCTCTTATTAATGCATGGCTGAAAAGAAAAATGTTACATGGTGCATGAATGTCACAACATATGTACAGTTTATATCAGACAGGGGAACGGGAGTTGGGAAATGCATGCCTTCCAACCTTATTTCTCCCACACATGAATTCCGTTGGTATAAATTCCGACATCTGTTTCCTAGGAATTGGCCTAATCTCGACAACCAACAGGGGGTTTTGAGATTGACAAAATAATCTCTCGGAAATGAATGCAGCATTACAACAGCAAATAGAATCAGGTGCACCTTAGGGGAAGTAACTAAGGCTTTCAACTATATGCTTGGGCTTCGGTCTTATTGGGCTTAACAAAGTCTGGGTTCCGCAAACAGGATTCGGGCTTTGTTGGGCCTACTCCTTTTGACGCACCTTTAAGGTACTAGGCTTGCGGTTGGTAGTAATGTTAATTCTCGGATGGATGCAGCTAAATCGCATGGTTTAGGCTAGATCCACCGTCAAACTTAACACTAGTACCGAAGGGTGATACGGGTAGAATGAGGTGAGAAGAAAGAAATGCGAATGAATGCAAAAATCCTATGAAGAAAAAAGAAAGCAATTAAACACATACAGACGATTAATAATTTTCCATAGGCTTTTCTAACCAATTTTATTTAGAAAAGTAGGCTTTTAGAGTCAATTCCTAATTGCAACCACTAAATTATTTATTGAAAACAACCGGGGATTAGTGGGTACAAAATTCGCAGTGAAGTCGCCAAACTGTTTTCTCCCCGGAGAGAATCAAAAAGGGTTTTGAATGTTTTTGATATGTATGTTTATTTTGGAAAATGGTGATAAAAGCCTCCTTTTGGATAAGCGATGCCGATACATCGGTCTTATAAATTATTTTAAGTCGCCACCCATTTTTTTCGGCAATGGGACCGTTTTTATTTTAATTTTATAAAAGTGACTTCATTTAACCCAATTTTTATTCAAGGCCTATTATTTAGAAAAAACTGGTCAAGCGAACCAATGAGGTTCTAGGTAAGGGAATTGGGTATGCCGGCCCGTTGGAAGTCGACGCCCGGAAAACCGGCCTCTTTTAACCTACGATTTCTAATTGATTTTATTTTAGAAAAGCCAATTATTTAAACCCATCCCAAATAAATCGAACCGAATTCCTATGTGGAAAATTAATTAACCGTCCCAATTAGGTTCATTCATTACATTCATCACAAATAGATCATCATATCCATCATCCACCCATAATACATGTCAAACAAAGATAAAAAGACCCGCTCTTGCCTTATGGTTAAAGGCGGGCCACAAAACCGAGTTTAATAATATAATTAATGATAAACAATAAGAAATAAATTCTAAAAACCTCATAATCATCAATAATTAATTGACTTTATCTGATTAAGACTCAGTTTGCCCGTAATTGATCATTTTCGGATTAGGATTAGAATTTGTTTAACGACAATGAAATTAAAATGAAATAACAAAAATAAACTGGTAATGGGGGACAGTCGCGTCACGCGGGTGTCCTACGAAGAACAGTCGCGTGAAGCAACTCTTGTCTTTTATTCTGGAACTTGTAACAGTTGCGTCACGCAGCTCTTCTATGAAGCACAGTCGCGTGACGGAACTTCTAGCTATGGTCCTGTAGACTAGAACAGTTGCGTCACGCAGCTGTTCTATGAAGAACAGTCGCGTGACGAAACTTCTAGCTACGTGACGAACTGTTCATAGCTTATTTAAGACACTCAGACATATTGATTATCTATTTACAGTGAATCATTAAATAGAGTATAAAAACAAAATAAAACTGAGTATGCTAACAGCTGCGCCACGCAGGTGGTCTACCCCAAAATGAAGGCTTTTGGATGCGAACAGTCGCGTCACGCAGGTAGTAGCTGCGTGACGCGGCTGCTCTGGTCCCCAACTACCTTTCAAACTACTTTTTTCTACGTGTTCTTTTTATTAAAAGCGGTTAAGACTAACCCAGGAATGTTCAACAACGGACAAACTTACGTTTTACCAACAACAGGTCAACTAAATATTGTGAAAAATGAGATTTAAGGAATAAAATGCTATAAATGAAAGATAATGTTTAGAATAGTTACCTAACCCTCAGATTCGAGGATTGCATACGCTGAGATTAGCTTAAGGACGTTGTTTCCCGATTCCAGGAATGTGATTACCAAATTTTCATAGAGCAAAACATTTTCTTCTTTCTTTCCTTTCTCTCTTTTTCTCTTATTATATTTTTTATGCTTTTTGATTTCAAAAAACTAACTGTTAAGGGCTTGATCTTCCTCAAGTTTACTCACTTGAGTTTTTGGGGAAGAAACCCTAGCCGTTTTTTTTATCGAAAACTTAAAGTCTTAGAATTCTTAGAGAAAAATAAGAGAAAGTGTCAAAAAGGTCCCGCTGTAAAATGTGGTATTTATATGGTAGGGCAACAGGGCAGTCGCGTCACGCGGGTATAAGCTGCATGACGCACCCGTAAACCTGCGTGACGCGACTTACTTTTCGTACAGTTGCCGTGTATCCATACACACAGTGCAAGTCGTTGCACGGGCGCGCGCCAGAGGTGTCAGCCCTGTTAGAGCTGCGTGACGCAGCTAATAGTGCCGTCACCCAAGTAATAGCTGCGTGACGCAACCCTAACGCGGGTCAGGGTCCTTTGGGCGGTTTGATTCAATTTTTGGTTCAAACATTTCTGGTTTATCGTGATACCTTGTCCCTTGTCCTCATATCATCATTGGGTCAGGTGGAGGCATAAAATCACGCGTCAACACCTTGATTTATTGACGTTTGATTATTGATAGCTCTAGGCGATTTGGTTTTGCCTTGAAAATTGCATGAAAACAACACAAACATAGTGGAATTAGGTTGAAATCGAACTACTGCGTACCTTCGACAGTTGCGTCACGCAGCTATTCTTTGGAAGAACAGTTGCGTGACGCGACTATTCGTCAATGTGTAAGAGTCTTGAACAATTGCGTGACGCAGCTAGCGAGATGCGTGGCGCGACTTCGTGGTTGCGGGACGCAGCTGTGGAGTGGTGTGGCGCGAGTGCTGAGGTGCACTACGCAGCTGTGCTTCTGAGTGCGCAACTTGGGCAAAGCTGCGTGGCGCGACTACGTAGACGCGTGACGCGACTTTGTAGTTGCGTGACGCAGCTACGGTTCAAACCGAACTTTGGTTTTTATTTTTCCTGCCATAGAAGAAAATGAACAATTGTGAGTCTTATATTTATTGAAATCAAAATTTTTCTTACAGGTTAATCTGGGCAAGGCCCGCTCGGGCGGATCGGCTACTGATGCTTCTGCTTTCTAGGATCTGCTGGACCCACCTATGCGAGCTCGGGTCGTCGCTGCAGGCTTTGGAGATTACGCCACCGGATTGCGCTGCACGCAGCCCCGTGTCCCGCCCGCTATGCGATATGCATTGATGGAGCGGTGGAACGATTGCACACACACTTTTGTGTTCGGGTTCGGTGAGATGACTCTCACACCCGTGGACTATGCTGCGATTACTGGCCTGCGCTTCACTGGCCCGGTTCCCCCACTGGATGCTCGGTATCAGACGGCCACTCTTGGGGCCCAGTTAGTCCGTTCCTTGCTCGGTGTCACTACGCAGACCCGGTACACCGTACAGGGGTGCATGTCTTACGAGACGGTCTTTCGGTTCTGGGTTGAGAGGGTCAGGACCCGCTTGGAGGCTTGGAGGGAGCTGCCGGAGGAGGCCCGACCTGCTGCTCCTACATATACTCGGGAGGAGAGGGATCAGGCTGCTCGGTCCTTCTTATTCTACATTATCTCGTCTCAGCTGCTATGCACCTCCCAGAATAAGGGAGATCCAGCGGTGCTAGCATGTCTTCGGGATCTGAGCCAGGTCGGGTCCTTCGACTGGGCCACACTCGGTTTGGCTCATCTCTATCACGGTCTGGATGTCTGGACCCGTGGTAGCGATGAGTCGAACTGGCTGTTCATCCGACCTCTGGAGGTAAAATTCTTTCACACTTCACCTTTTTATTCGTTATTAACAACTGTCCAACCAACTGATGTCATTCCTTTCTCTGCTGCAGGTATGGTCCTATGAGTACTGTATCTATCCGGGCGGTCCGAGCGGCGACTCTCCCGTCGAGTCCAGGAGGATTCCTCGCTATCTGGCCCACTGCCACCACACTTATGCCAGTGGCGAGGATTGTAACACCCGCCGCCCGATCCCGAAAGACCCAACGGTGGATGCCACATTTGGTGCCGGAGGCACCGTCCTAACCTACATATAAATCAAACAATCATATTATGAATTAGAAGTGACTTAGTATTCACAAGTTTAGCAAGTAATAGTATTTTGTTTTGAAAATGATTTGGGAAAATCCTACAGAAAAACTGCAAGAGTTTCCCCTAAAAATAGAAGTTGCCAAACATATGAATACAAAGCACTCCCAAATTCAAACTCCAAACCCCATCAAACTCCAATAACAACACAATAGCACTTCTATAATTTCATAACTCCATAGTTCCTCAATAACATTATAATATTCATCACTTAAATACATTCATTTAAATATATCAACGTCTAATATTCTAACCATTAAATAAGTTCCAAATTTTTCTCCCAATATATACACCAAAATAATTTACAACAATATGCTTAAGTTATAAATTAAATAATACAGTCTCCAAAAGTGTAATTGTTATACATGCCATAATTTTTAGTTACATAAAATACTAATCAACTACCAAAAGATCTCTTCAGCTCTGATGCTACTCTTCAGGTCTTTAAGCAGCAAGCAGAATCTCCAACCTGCGCGTGATAAAATCAACGCGCTGAGTATAAAACTCAGTGGTGCTCATAAAACACAACAAACCAATGTTGTGATGACAACATACTTAAAAAAAATCATTTATATACATAAAATCATTAAATTTGAACATGCAGTACATATGCACACCAACACATCATGCTTTAGAAATTCATTTGATATCATAAATAAGTTGTGGTAAATTAAGAGTTATTAACATAATGTGATCTCATTTATTTCACTTCCTTAAAAATATTGTATAAGGGCTCACATACACTTAGGAGAAAAAGAAGCAGATAAGTTTTCATAGCTTATTCATAATGGCCTTAGGTCGCCAACCTTTTCATAACATATAGAGATAAGACACCCACGTGCCTAGCATATGATCATAGCTTCTTATCATAATGGCATCAAATGCCGAGCATGCTCATCATACATAATAAAATCAAATCATGCATCAAATCCACACCAAGTATATTAGAGCCCAAAAACATTTCTCATAAAATTCATTTTCTTTAGTCTTCTCATAATAAAAACTTAATTTAAACTTAAGTAATTCATAAAAATTCTCATACTTAAACAAAATGACTTAACATAGAAAATTTCCAGCATAAAAATAACATGGACCTTTGCTGTGTCTTTAAAACATAACTTGAGTTATGGGTCTCCAAATTAAATGAAATCAGAGTCATTAGAAAGCTAAGACAAAATCCTACAAATGTTATGAAGGGATCACAGCCCAGATCAATATGAAAGATAACAAAACAAAGTTAGGAACATAGACTAACAGACCAGACCTGATTCAGCAGAACCAAGTCCATTGTTTATTGAATTCCTACTAAACCCCACACTCAAATTAAACCAATCTAGAACGAGAGAATTCTCAAGACACAGGGTAACAACTTTTATGAAGAACTCAGAACCTAATCTTGTCATTATAGTGGTCAAAATGGGCACTCAATTTAGTGATGCATGTGGCCCGACACAAACAGAGTCAGTTTGGGTGTTTCAGCCATAAGTTGAGTTATATATCTCTAAATTGGACACAAGAGGATAGGTTAGAAAGCTAAGAGATAGACCTACAATGTTTATGAAGGACTCAGACACAAAAGGAAACTAGAAAGGACCGAAAAATGGTCCTAAATCTCACTCAAAATCTCGTTTTTCCCAAATTCAGTTTACTTGAGCCATGAAAGGAACATGAACCACAAAGATACAAGGTAGAAATGTCTACCACAACATAAATACTCATCAAACATCATATAAGAGCATGTAATGGCAACCAAAATTCAACAAATCAATCATTTCATACAAAATCTCAAAATATACACATAATAGCATAAAGGCACAAAATCAAAATTTGAGTAAGGTAAGTGTGTTTATGAACACTAACCTTCAAAACAAGCTTTAACAAGCTTTAATCAAAGCTTCTCAAGCTTTGGTCTTGCCTTTATCCTTATTAGAAGGCTCTCCACCCTTTGACCCAAGTAGGAAAATCACCAAATTCCTTGAAATTAGTCACCAAAAATTACTTCTCTAGCTTCACTCTCTAAGATTTATGCCTTAAATCAAGTTGGATGGGTGTTTACTAAGTAGGAATTGAAGAAAATGAAGAAGAAGAAGAAGAAGAAGAAGAAGAAGGAGAAGAAGGAAACGTGTATGGAGAAGAAGAAGGCAAATTTTGTTGCTCAATAATTGATGGTTGCCTTTAATAAAGCAACTAAGGGGTATTTTAGTCTTTTCTCCAAATTGGAGGGTATTTTGGTCTTCTCTCCAAATATTCTCCAATTAAATTCCTTCAAAATATTATTTATCTCCACAAAACTCTCTAATTTATTCCATAAAAATAATTCCTCAATTTTCCTCCATAAAAAAAAATAATTGCTCAAATTTCCTTACTTAATATAACACCATAATTCACTATTCACTAATTATCTAAATTCTCCAAAAATATTTCTTACATACTTTCTACCCATACAAATCATGCATACATGCTCCAAAAATGTTAAATAAAATATAAAACATAAATAGTAATTTTTCCGGACCAAAAATAATACCAACTTCCGGACCGGTGGTATTATTTACAGACCAGTAAACTACTATTGAAACACAGGAAAAATGGGGCGTTACAAGGATCCCGAGTATTGGCGGAGCTTCCTTAACGATCAGGAGCTGTCTGATGTGAGTACAGGAAGAACCTCTGAATCTTTAGCTTATCTTCTTTTTTTTTGTTTATCTTAATGCACAACAAATATTGATTTCTCCTTCTTTTGTAGTGGTCCCTGACTCCATGGGACTGCGAGGCCTGGAGGACCTACCCGGGCCGGGAGGTGGCTGAGTTGCACACCCGGTCGAGGCTGCTGATGCGCGGGTATTGGGCCGACCGGTATTTTCTCGGAGAGAGGGTCTTTGACACTCCAGTAGGTCCAGCACGGCGGAGGGTGCCTCATGCCCCTCCTCGGCATATGTGTCTGCTGGAGGGCTTGACCTAGGAGGACTTGAAGGTAGAGTACAGAGGCTTCTCGGTGAACGATTTCCTGTCCGTCGGTGACTTCCCCTCTTACTTCGCCTCTCGGATGCAGGCACGGCTTCCCGAGGTCCTCGAGTACACCCAGGTAACTCATCTGATCTTCTGCTTTATTTACTGTTATTACTATTTTCACTGTTTCAAATCGCTGATGCCATTATTTTCTCTGTAGGAGCGAAAGACGCACAAGACTGCGGCTCATTACGAGTTGAGGCAGCGGCTGAGGCCGGTGGCGCGGCGGCTCTGGCTGGACCGGCCGGTGTAGTGCTGGGTGACGTGCCGTTCCCGCCTGGTATGGAGGTAGTGCTGGATCCCGGTCTAGGCCTTGGATCTGGCATCATCATCCCTGCTGATCTTTGGCAGGCTCCTCCTCCGTTGCAGCTGGACCCTGAGCACGCTACACACGTAAGTCATAAACCGAATTTACAAAGTTAGAAGCATTTTACCTGAGTAGTCTTTTAAATGGATATTCCTTGTTTGCAGGTGCCGGCCCAGAGATACCAGGAGATCTGCCAGCGGTTCGGGTTTGCCCGATCCTACATTGGTCGGCTCTACTCCGAGCGGCACGAGTTGGTATGAACTTTACACATGTCTACCCCATTTTTGCTTTTTATTATCTGGTAAACTTTCTTACATATGTCTGCTTTTACAAGAGCTGGAGAACGGTAAGCTGCGGAGGCATCAGTCTCGTCAGTCCAGTGCCGTGAGCCGGCTTCAGGTAGAGGTGGAGCGGCTTCGGATGAGACTAGAGGTTGAGGGCATCCCGCTCGATTCTTCTGATGAGAATGAGGATGGTTCTTCTGATGATGCACCACCGTCTTCATCCCCTTCGTCGGCTGCTGGTCCGAGCCGTAGGCGACGGTAGTCCTGTTCCGTGTCTCCTCCACTTTTGGATATCTTTTGAACATTTTGAACATTTAGCAGTGTTTTATTTTTTTTTTTTGAACAGTTGTACAGTTATATCATTATTTTTATGATATTATTTATATTTTCACAACTTTTATTTTTATTATATGTTTATGTTTTACAACTGTGAAGTCTTATTCCTGCAAAAACAACGCAAAACACAAAATAATGGTGCCCCATTTATTCTCAAAACGGTTCACCTTGTTAGTAGCCAACGGACTAATTTATTGTAATGAATAAATAAAAATGAAATAAATAAGTAAATAAAGAATAAAATAATGAATCCAAAATGACAAAATCAATTCATAAACATGAGTGGATCGTAGTACTTACCTGACAGGGCGGTTAATGCGGTCATAAAGAATCACCCTCTTTATTGTACAGACCATTCTTGTTTAACGATGCGAGTTTAAATGCTTACCAACCCGAGCGGTCCATACATGAATGTCTTTTCAACTACTCTTGACAGTGGGCATTAAGTCGAGTGATGACCATGCTTCACTCACCGGTCCCTTTACCCTTCTATAAATGGGCGTTTCATTTCACTTTTCCTTCACATCCAAGATTCAAAACAAATCGGTTTCTTAAATAACCTTTTTCATGGCTTTCAGAAACCAAGTCTCAACTTTCGTCCAATCCATTCCTGATGATCTATGGGGAGTTCCTCCTATGAACCAACTTGCCTGGTTGAAATATTTCAAAGATTTGAAACGTGATTATGGTTTCCTTTCTTGGCTCGTTGCTCACTTTAATCCTAACACCATGGTTTTCCGGTTTGAAGACGCTGAAGTAACCCCGACTTATGAGGAAATGTGTGCTGTAATTGATCATCATCCTGAACAAGATGAAACTCCTGCCCTTCCCCCAGGTCCTAGGTATAATCTAGCT
The DNA here is from genome assembly GCF_041381405.1 of Jatropha curcas. Taxonomy (NCBI): domain Eukaryota; kingdom Viridiplantae; phylum Streptophyta; class Magnoliopsida; order Malpighiales; family Euphorbiaceae; genus Jatropha; species Jatropha curcas. The sequence continues at coordinate 13,108,496 of NC_143157.1, read as the reverse complement.
GAGATCGTAGCCCTGTGTCCGGTTTACCTTCCTGATGGCATAAACGTGGATCAAGGTCTTCCCTTGGAACCTTTCTTGAACAAGGTTTTGTTCGCTGATCTAGATCTTCCTTGGATCCGAGCTTGCTGCTTCTTGCTACTGAATGTGTATGCCATGAAGAACCGTCAACCCAGAATTGGAGATTTCCGACCTCTGACCGTTGTTCGTGACATGCAATTGCACCATCGTACTGTCTTTATGATGATCATGGGAGAAACAATGTGTTGGGTCAGAGATATTGCCCTTCACATCACCGACTTCAATGTTCATCATCGCGGTTACCCATTGCTATTGCAAGGCTGGGCTCTGGACAAATTAAGCCTAATTCCTCCTGTTCCCGCTCGCTTGATTCCGACCTACGGGGCTGCCATTTTTCAATCTCGGTCTCGGAGACGCTTCGATTTTGGTGGTAACCCTACCATTCGGTGGACTTGTCCTTGGTGGAGGATTAGACTGGTCACAACTGAGAGTATGAATCTCAATTATGTGTTGTATGCCAATCTAGACCGTTCCATGGCCTATTTCCCTGATAGGATCAGCCGTCAGTATGGGATGATACAACGCGTTCCTAGAATTCACAACTTTGAGAGTGGTCTTATTACGCAGCATCTGCTGACCAATCTGATTGACCGTTGGCGAGACCAAAACACCAGGTACCTAGGTGAAGGAGTGATGCAGGACACTGTGACACCCGCGTACGTGAACTGGTTTTATGCCTTATGATGGTGTTAGGTTCTGCAAGGATCAGTGTCTGATGGTAGCCCTTGTTGAAATAAATGCTGTTATTGCTTTCTCTGTCTTCTTTTAAGCTCGAGCTTTGAGCTCCTATTTAATGTATCTGCTTTCTTTGAATCAATGAATTTACTAGCTCTGGCTTTATTAACTCCTGCTTTCTGCACATGTGAGTAGACAACAAACTTTTTTTCTTTCGAAATTATTTGTTGTGTTAGTTATTTGGGCCTCCTGCCATTGGGTTAATAAATGAAAGCTCATAAAGAAAAGATTATTCTACAAAGACAAAAAGCTTATGCTTGGAAACAACAAAGAATGGAGTGATTCCTCTATCACCTGTACAAATCAGACAAAAATAACAAATGTAACTCCTTTTATGTATGCATGAACTTATGCAAGTGTAAAGGTTTATTCATGGCTTTATTGATCCTTCCAGGGAAATTACTGAGAAAATGGTATTCGTCCCTCTGATCACCGTCGTAAAAGAGTTTATTGTTTAGGCAAGGCCAACAGCCAGGACGTTTCAAACCAAGTGAGTCGATCTTTGTTTAAATAAGCAGAGAGGAAGATCTTGCATTCTTCGACCACAACCCCGAAACAGAAAGAAAGGTTTTGAAATTCAAATCTTTTATTAATCTTACTTCTTTTCAATATTATACAGAAGTAAAGAAAGTTTATTCTAATACAATGGTCGTTCGCTCTAACTACTTGATTTCGTATTCTCCTTCGAGTCAAGTTGATGGCGTTGAGCAACCAATTACTAATCTGTCACGAACGCATGGCATGAATTCTGCATTTAAGTTAAGCACCACGCGTTAATCCCGAGATTTTATTTTATTATTATCATTTTGCATTTTTTTTATGCTCTAACTTTTGCCTAGGCCGCCCCCTTTCGGGTTTTCAACCTAGCGAGCTCATTTCTTGCCTAAGCCGCCCTTTCGGGTTTTCAACTTAGCTGATTTTTTTTTTAATCGAAATCATCATTTCAGACGTAGAACCTTTTCATTTGATCTGGATTGACGATTCGGTTGACAGGCTCTCCTTCCATAGTGACTAATTCAGAGGCGCCTTTAGGTAACAGCTTCTGAATTCTGAACGGTCCATGCCAGTTGGGCTTGAATTTCCCACTAGGATGATGTTGGGCTTCATGATCCAATAACCTGATCAACACCAAATCTCCGTTCTTTAAAGCCCTTGGATGCACTCGCTTGTTGTAGAAACGAGCAATCCTCCTTTTTCTCATCTGATCCTGGAATCGAGTATTCAGTCTTCTTCCATCTAAGAGTGCCAGGTCTTCATACCTCTTCTTGGCCCATTCTTCTTCAGTCAGACCCGCTTCTACTAACACTCTGAGAGACTTCTTTTCAAGCTCTACCGGTAACACTGCCTCCATCCCGTATACCAATTCAAAGGGAGAAGCTCCATTTACTGACTTGAAAGTAGTGCGATGCCCCCAGAGCGCGAAAGGAAGTTTCTCAGCCCAGCTTCTGTACCTTTCGCACATCTTTGACAGGATTCTTTTGACCTCCTTGTTCGCTGCTTCTACTGCACCATTAGCCTGAGGGTGATAAGGAGAAGAATGGTGATGCTCAACCTTATATCTATAAAGCAATTGGGCAACCTCTGCTTGAAAATGAGAACCATTATCTGTGACTATATGATGGGGAACACCATAGCGACAGAAAATGTTCTGTTCAATAAATCTTGCCACATGCTCGGCGGTTAGGATCTTATAAGATTGAGCTTCGATCCATCTAGAGAAGTAGTCGACTGCAACCAATATATACTGATGGCCGTTTGATGCTGCTGGCGAGATTTTACCGATGACGTCTATACCCCATGCAGAAAAAGGCCAAGAAGGAGTTGTTGGATGGAGTTCAATAGTAGGTAAGTGGCTTTTATTGTCATGGTATTGGCAAGTTTTGTAACAACGCACATACTGAACACAGTCGCCTTCCATCTGCATCCAAAAATAACCTTGCCTCATGACTTTTCTTGCTAAGCTCATGCCGCTGTGAATTCCCAAATTTTGAGGCTCAGAAAGCCTGTTTTCCCGGACTGCAAACAGTCCGGCCGGACCGGAGGCTATTTCGGAAGTTCACCGAAAATATGTCAATATGGTACTTAAAACGTCCGGAATATCGCGAGGATCGCGGAACAGGTCCCGGAATATTTTTCGGAGGTCCGAAACTCCCAAAACGGCCCCCGGAGCGAGGCACGGTGTCCACACCGGCCACAACGGAGCCGGCCGCCGGCCACGTCGACTCCAGCCGCCGGCCACGGCGGCAGCAGCCGCCCAGCCGTGGGCGGCACCTGCAGCCCCACTTCCGGGGGCCAGGCCTGCCGCACAGCGCGGGCGAGGGCTGAGCCGCCGCGCGGGAGGGGATGAAGAAAGCGGGGAGGGGAAGGAAGAAACAGAGCTGACGCGAGACGGGAGGGATGTCGTAAGGAAGGGAGGGCCAGGAAGAAAAGAGCGGAGGGGAGGGGAATGGCAAAGAAGATCCTCTTTCGGGGCTGGTGCACCTCGAGGGCTTCCTGACGCTCGCGCGGGCGAGGCCAGCGCCAGCGCTCGCGGGGCCTGTCGCCCCGCGCAGGCGGGGCCTGGCCCCCACGCCCTGGGCGGCACCTGCCGCCCAGCTTGGGCGACACCTGCCGCCCAGACCAGGCGGGGCCTGCCGTCTCACCGACTGGGCGGCAGCTGCCGCGCTCCCAGGCGGCACCCCCCGCCCAGCGTGGGTGGGGCCTGCCGCCCCACCGACAGGGCGGCACCGGCCGCCGAGCCAGGTGGCACCTGCCGCCCAGCCCCCTGGGCGGCACCTGCCGCCCGGGACCCGAAAATGGCCTATAAATAGACCATTTTCAGCCATTTTCTGGTACCCCTGTCTGTGTTGACGGACGAATCCTTCTCCCTCTCACGCTCCTTGCGTTTTCTTTACCGCTTTTTGCATTTAATTTAATTTTTATTGCATTTTTATTGTGATATTTGGACATTAAAATTAAACAAATTAAAATTAATTAATATTTCCTAAGCGAGGAGCTTAATCTGGAGTTAAGAAGCGGTCGTCGATTAAATCAGGTATGTAAACAAAACTCTGCCTATTTAATTTTAGCACTTCATGCATATTTCTCTTCTACTCTTAATAATTCTACAATTGCATAAATGCATCCACGTCATTATTTTTGGTAAATAAACTGCCTTAATTAATTTGATTAAGCTTAAATGCCTGGTTAATCAATAATCGTGGTATTAAAGTTTAAATCCGACAATATTGGCCAAAAGAGCCTAGTTAATTAATAACTACGGTTCAATTGCCTTATTTCGAACAAATCCGGCTTAAGTCTAATTAATCAATAATTGTGGCTAAAAGCCTTAATCAATCACGTTTCGACAATAAATTGTGATTAAGCTCGAACGCCCGATTAATTGATAATCGTGGCATTAAAGCCTAAATCGCACATTTTGGCAAACTAATTGCCTAAAACAACACCTTTTGGCCAAAGGCCTAAAATCAACCATTTTTAGCGACAAATCGCTTAAAATCAATCTTTTGGCAAAATGCCTTAAAATCAACCATTTTCGGCTTAAAACCGTAAAATCAACCATTTTAGCGTCAAATCACGTAAAATCGACATTTTTGGCAAAATGCCTTTAAAATCAACCATTTTCGGCTCAAAGCCGTAAAATCGACATTTTTAGCGAAATGCCTTAAAATGAACCAATTTTCAGCCAAAGGCCTTAAAATCAATCTTTTAAGCGACAAATCGTTTAAATGAACCATTTTGGCACAAATGCCTCAAAATTAACATTTTTGGCAACATGCCTAAAAATCAATCAATCTTAGGCGAGATGCCTAAACAAAATGCACAAAACATACACACACTCATGCACAAAGCATACACACTCATGCACAAAGCATACACACTCATGCACAAAGCATACACAAACATGCACAAAGCATACACAAACATGCACAAAGCATACACAAACATGCACGGAGCATACACACACACACTCATGCATTAAGCATACACCTTCAAAGCCCTTGAAACAAGGCCTATCGAACTACGTTGACTTTGATCTTCCATTCAAACGGAAGTACGTAGGCACGTTCGGGATTTAACCCCGAGCGGCAAGTCGAAATCACTCAAACATTTCATTAATCCATCATTCACCTTGCAAAGCATTCATCCATCGGTTAGTTCGTCAGCATGACATAGTCTCGGGATCCACCTCGGGTTCGTAGATTGTGCCTTAATCATTGGGATAATTAATCTGATAACTAGGTTAATTAAAAATGGAGTCACTTAGGGTCTTTTCCTAGTTTACCCTAAAATAATTAAACAAGGTGGCGACTCACACATTCACGTGCATTTCTTCTCATTCATCATATGCATTACATGCTTATGTGATTTTGGGGAAGGGGTTCACAGTTTGGCGACTCTGCTGGGGAATTATGTAATCATTTTGCATAAAGCGGACTACGATTGTTGTGTAAACTAACCCGCCCTTCTTTAGGGTATTATTTTACAATGCTTTGTTTTGCAGGGTATCCTAGCACGAATCAAGTGTTCTTTCTTTAAGAATACTTGATGAGGAAATTTGAACTTAATTGAAAATTTTAATTAAGACATTAAAACTTGTTGATTTATTTGCACGATTGAGAATCTTTTTCTCCATTGCATAAAAAATGAACTTCAAATGAATTTCTTCTCTTCTGTTCAAACTTCTGAGTCTGGATAGCAAGTAGCGCTGATCGGCAGGTCTCTTTGATTATGTCGACGGACAGCCAAAGCGTCCTCCCTGTTATCGCAAACCATCCCTAATCCTTTTGGGGGTGGCACATGGGTATGCGTACCGTTGGACCCACGCGAAACTCCTTGTTTCACATGTGGTTAGGTATATCCATACTCAAGGTTCAAGGGTCCCTTAATAAGCCGATTCTCTATTTGTGTCATAGCCTATAGAACCTATCCTTTAGGACTATATGCACCCCGTGATATGAAGCATCTCATTAAAACAGATTATGATGTGTTGTTATGCGCATTCACGACATATCATAAACATTGGGTAAACACATGGAGAACACAAAAAAATATATGTTTCCTTTGGTCATGCACAGTTGGACAAAGAGTCATTCTCTCTCATATCAGCTACCCTGATACTACTATACCCTTAATCCAGTTACCCTCATACTTACAGGTACCCCCTATTCAAGTGCCAACATTAGTGCCAACCACACCTACTGTGCTATCACCGACCTCACCAATCTCAACTGCACCAATAGCATCACTTTCTGACATAAAAAACCTTATAGAACAACTCGAGGCCAGAATGGAGGCCAGAATGGAGGCCAGAATGAATGAGGCATTGGCTGCCCAAAGGATTGCCCTGATAGCTGAATTGGGTAATGGTAATGGAAGTGGGGCTTCCGGTGAGGGAAGTGGACCTGCTGCTTCCAATCAAGGACCTGCCGCAGAACCGACAAATCCTACCCTTAACCTGGATGACATGTCTACTTCTGAGCCAGAAGCTCAGAAAATGAGAAAAAAACTGGACACCACCAAACAGAAAAACAATGAACCTTTTCCCTCGTTCCTTACGAGGAAAAGGACCAAGGTCGCTCAAATGATCAACCGGCCTTCTGAACAAGAACAGGTAGACATAATCATAAAGAACCTGCAGCCTGTCTACCAACAACAGTTACAAACCCAATACTTACCAACCTTCCAGTCACTCATTGCCGCTGCTACAAAGGTAGAGGATTTAATTCAAATGGGGCAACTGAAAGAAGACTCGGGTTCCTCAAAATACGAGAAGCCTAGCCAAGCTGGCAAAGTCCATGAAATGGCAAGCATCACCCCCACGAATCCTTTACGTGTGGGCAATATGAGAAATGGCAATCGGTCAAGAAGGACATATACTGATCTCGGGATGCCAATCCTTTTGGTTTTCCGAGAGGCTGTCAAGGCCAACTACATCAAGCCCTTGGAAGCAAGGCCGCCACCCTACCCTTTACCAAGAAACTACCGAACCAATGAATACTGTGAATATCATCAAGGTCATGGGAACGAGACTGAAGCATGCTGGACGCTTAAGAACTGCATCCAAGACCTGGTAGACGATGGTTTAATCATCCCAAGAAGTGAGTCAAACATTAGCACTAATCCCTTACCAAATCACGGGGTAAATGCTATTATTTCTGACCAGGAATTGATCGATCCTTTCGAGCTATTCCTAGAAATGAATGACACCTGTGTCCTGGACTTGAATGACTTATCCGAAGAGGTAACAACCGAACTCGAAGTGGAAGACTTCATGCAACCTAGTCTCCTTGACGAAATTGTAGTTATCACAGGAAATGATGGGGACCAAGATCTGCTGAGCCTGATCAAGCCGAACGAAGGCCCTCTCACCAATTGGTACGCCAAGGAGGAGCGCGCTACTGGTAAACCCCCTCCCGAGTCAAACCTAGAGTCAAAATATGTAATCAAGTCCTGTGTTGAGTCTAACCCCGAGTCTGAAACCGAGTCAGAGTCCAGTCCTAGTTCTGAGCTATCTGTGTCGGATTTCGAAAATCCAGATTTCAAATTTGATGTAATCTTTGAAGACGATTCTGTCATGATCAATAAAGGCTTGCAAATTATTGACTACCCCGCGTGTCTATCTTTCCAAGCATTTCCAAGCAAAAATAATCATATAAATGAAATAAAAAATGAAAAAGAAAAAATAATAATTGGCAAAGAAGAAAATGAACATACATACATTGCATTTGACTGTGTGAACAAGGGACAGGTCAGTGAATGCTTGAGGAAGTTTGCCGATTGTTTCATGTGGAAGGCAAGTGACATCACGGGAATTGACCCAGCAATAGTGGTGCACAAGATTCCAGTATATCCCGAGGCTAAGCCAGTGAAGCAGAAGCTAAGAAGGCTGAAGACCGAATGGTCCTTGAAAATCAAGGAGGAGGTAGCCAAGCAACTGGAGAACAGATTCATAGAACCCATTGCCTACCCGACATGGTTAGCAAATATTGTGCCAGTGCCGAAGAAAGATGGCAAAGTCAGAATGTGTGTGGACTATCGGGATTTGAATAGAGCATGTCCGAAGGACGACTTCCCCCTGCCGCATATCGACTTGTTGGTAGACCGAATGGCGGGACACGAGATGGTCTCCTTGACCGATCTTGCTGTCGGGTACAACCAAATAATGATGCATGTGCCAGACAAAGAGAAAACGGCATTCATCACGGAGTGGGGAACCTACTGCTACAGGCTCATGCCTTTTGGGCTCAAAAATGCCGGGGCAACCTACAAAGAATGGCGACGACCATCTTCCATGACATGATTCACGAAGAAGTAGAAGTGTACGTGGACGATATGGTTGTTAAATCAAAAACAGCTGAAGAACATACAACAGCGCTTGAGAAGTTCTTCCTTAGACTTCGAAAGTACAATTTAAAACTCAACCCGACAAAATGTCTGTTTGGAGCTACATCCGGAGTATTTCTGGGGCATATGGTCAGTCGGAAGGGCATAGAAATTGATCCTTCAAAAGCCAAAGCCGTTATGGAAATACCAGCACCGAGGACGGAAAAGGAAGTTCGGGGTTTCCTAGGAAGGCTACAGTACATCAGCCGGTTCATCAATCAATTGGCTAATACTTGTGGTCCGATCTTCAAATTGCTCAGGAAAGGAGTAGCCGTAAAATGGAATGAGGATTGTCAGAAAGCTTTCGACCAAGTCAAGCAATATCTGTTATCCCCACCAGTTTTACAGCCACCAAGGCTAGGAAAGCCTTTGCTGTTGTACCTATCAGTGACAGAAGAAGCGATGGGTGCAATGCTAGCTCAACAAGCAGAAGATACGAGGGTAGAAAATGCCGTGTATTACCTTAGCAAGAGGATGCTAGAATATGAGCTAAAATACAATAAGATAGAGAAGTTGTGTTTGGCTCTAGTATGGGCCTGTACAAAGCTGCAGCACTACCTCTCATCTTACACCACCTACGTCATTTCTGAATCGAACCCCTTGAAATTCCTTATGGAGAGGCCGGTTCTTGACTGTAAAATGGCTAAGTGGGTGTCGGTGCTCGCAGCTTATGATTTAAAATTTGTACAACGAAAGGCGGTGAAAGGCGGAGCCTTGGCTGATCAACTAGCAGAATTACCGATCGAAGACCAAATGCCGGAGGTAGAATTTCCTGATGAAGACTTGGTGAACTTGGAAAGTGAAGTCTGGGAAATGTACTTCGATGGAGCTTCGAACTACCATGGAAATGGGGTTGGAGTCATATTCAAAACTCCTTGTGGAGAATACATTCCAATCGCTGTCAAATTAGATTTCGACTGTACCAACAATGAAGCCGAGTATGAAGCTTGCATCAAGGGGTTAGAAGTGGCCCTGGAGAAAGAAATACAAATCCTTAGGGTTTTTGGAGATTCCAATCTGATAGTCTCTCAAGCTCTAAGAAAATGGAAAATTAAAGAAGAGCGTTTGGTTCCTTACCTACGACGCTTGGACGAATTGGCTCAGCAATTTGAGGATTTATCCTTCCACTACTTGCCGCGAGCCAAAAATCAGTCCGCAGATGCTCTGGCTACTTTAGCCTCCATGGTCAATGTAGAAGGAGACCGAGTCGTTCGACCTCTGACAGTGCGGCTACAGAAACAGCCAGCACATATCATGAATTTGGTCGATGACAAGCCCTGGTATTGGGATATACAGAATTATCTTCAGAATGAAGCCTACCCGGAGGGATCTACCAAAACTGATCAACGGACATTGAGACAACTAGCATCCGGATATTTCCTTACTGGGGGAATTCTGTACAAAAGAAGTTGGAATGGCCTGCACCTAAGGTGCGTTGATGAGGGAGAAGCTCAAACCATCATGGATTCCTTACATAATGGGGAATCTGGTCCACACATGCACGGGATAGCCTTGGCTCGAAAAATTGTGAACCTGGGTTATTACTGGTCAACCATGAATGCAGATTGTGTGAGGCATGCGCAGAAGTGCCACGAATGTCAAATTTTCGCTAAGCTGCAAAAGCAGCCTCCAGTCAATTTGAATCCTATCACCTCACCATGGCCTTTCGCAACTTGGGGCATAGATGTGATCGGAAAAATCCACCCGAAGGCTTCTAACGGTCATCAATTCATCCTGGTTGCTGTAGATTATTTCACTAAATGGATCGAAGCAGCCTCTTATTCGGCTTTAAATGCCAAGATGGCAGCACAGTTTGTTCGTACTAACATCCTTTGTCGGTACGGAACACCATTCGAGATCATTACGGATAACGGGTCTCACTTTCAGAGCGAATTTTCTAATTTGTTGAAAGAAACGAAAATTCGGCACCATAAATCCTCGCCCTATCGTCCACAAACGAATGGGGCTGTAGAAGCTGCAAATAAGGCTATGAAAGTCATTTTGCAGAAGACAGTTAAAAAGCATAAAGCTTGGCATGAACAGCTATCAAATGCCTTATGGGGATATAGGACTTCGATTAGAACGCCCACCGGAGCAACTCCGTATTCGTTGGTATACGGTATGGAAGCAGTATTGCCTATTGAGCTGGAAGTTCAGTCGGCAAGGATTATCCAGGAGAGCCAGATCAGCGAAGCAGATTGGGCGAAGAATTATCATTTGCAACTTTTGGGTATGGATGAAAAGCGGTTGCAAGCAATCCACCAAACTCAAGTCTACCAGAGAAGCATGGCACGACATTTTAACAAGAAGGTCAAAGACCGAAAACTCGAAGAAGGTTGTTTGGTTCTGAAGGAAATTAGACAGCCAATTCAAGATCCACGTGGGAAGTTTCGTCCTCATTGGGCTGGCCCCTATGTGTTGAAGAAAGCATTGTCCGGCGGAGCCGTCATCTTGACTGATTTGGATGGTTTAGAATTTGCAAATCCATGTAATTTAGATCAGTTAAAGAGATATTTTGTATAAGCATTGCATAATGTAAAACGAACTACATTAGACCTGATTCTCTTCGAAAAAAAAAAAGAAATTATATATCGGAGATGTGTAGGCAGCCCTGTTTGGGCACGGTCTAAGCATTAATAAAAATCATCATTTCATCGTTCTTTCTTCTTTGCTAATAATAAAAAAAATAATAATAAATAAAAAAAAATATAAAAAATAAAAAATAAAAAAAATTAAAAAAAAATAAAAAAAAAAACCCGCTAAGTCGAAAACCCGAAAGGGCGGCTTAGGCAAAAATCGGGGCCCGCTAAGTTGAAAACCCGAAAAGGGCGGCTTAGGCAAAAATGGGTAGCTCGCTAAGTTGAAAACCCGAAAGGGCGGCTTAGGCAAAAATCAGAGCTTGAATAAATAAAGTTGGAAAATGCTTGGAAAGCTTAAAAGTCAAATGACATGCCCAATTGAAAGCAATAAAGTCAAACAGTCCAAAGTCAAGCAGAAAACTAAAGAGACCAAGAAAATAAATAATAAAGTCCAAATCCAAAGGAACATACATCCAAAATCCAATGCCAAAACACCAAATCCACACCCAAAGTCCCAAGTAAAAGACAAAAGAGTTCAAACAAAGCCAAAACACCAAAAGTCCAAAAGCTATTAGAGTCTAGGTACCCCGTCGCCTCCGTGGGGGCAAC